>NC_083422.1:114479-214479 GCF_020745735.1 Hemiscyllium ocellatum
AAAATGGAGACCTGTGACCTGCAGCGTTCCACGAGGATCCGTCCTGGGACAACTGTTGTCTGCGATGTATGTAAAAGGTTTGGAGGAAGTAATCGGTTGTCTGATTAGCAAAATTACAGAATTTACTAAAATTGGTCGACTAGCAGATAATGAAGGGGATAGTCAGAGAATACGGAGAATATAGATAGATTGGAGAGATGGGGAGAGAAATGGCAGATCGAGTTCAATCCGAATAAATGTGAGGTGATGCATTTTGGAAAATCCAATTCAAGTGCGTCCAATACAGTAGATGGACAAGTGCATGAGAAAATTGAGGTTACAGAGAGATCTGGTTGTTCAGGTTCATTGTTCTCTCATTGTGACAATGCAGCTAAGTAAAGTGGTCAAGAAGACATACAGCATGCTATCCTTCATTGGACAAAGTATTGCATGCGAGAGTTGGCAGTTCATGTTACGATTGTACAAGACTTTGGTTCATTCACATTCGGAATGCTGCGGACAGTTCTGTTCGCCACGTTACTGAGAGGATGTTTGGAGAGTTTGCAAAAGAATTTCACCTGGACTTTATCTGGTATGGAGGGCGCTCGCTATGAATAGTTGTTGAACAGATGAGAAGTATTTTCATTACAAAGACGGAGGTTGAGGCGTGACTTAATTGTTCCCCTCCATCAACATCGACCTGACAAACGAAACACTTACCACACTTTTAGAAGAGACCATCACCCACAACCCAACCACCATCAATCACATTACGAATGAAAACATCATGAAGCCAGTGGACCTGTTGCTCAGCACTCACTTCACCTTCAACAACATAATCTACAAACAAACCAACGGCACATCCATGGGAACTCTGCTATCATGATTCATAACAGAAGCAGTAATGCAAAGACCAGAACAAACAGCCCTATCAACCATCAAATGAAATATCTGGGTCCGCTACGTATATGACACGTTTGTCATCACAAAACAAAACAAGATAGAAGAGACATTTGACATCATCAACAACACCCTCACAGGCATAAAATTCACCAAGGATGAAGAAACAGACAACAAACTCGCATTCCTGAACATCACAGTCGAAAGAAAGGACAACGGAGAACCACAAACTTGCATATACAAAAAACCAACAACCACAGACCAAATACCTAACTACACCATCAACCATACCGATGCACACAAACGAAGCTGCATCAGAACACTATTCCAACGAGTCACCACACACTGCAGCAAAGATGAACTTCAGAAAGCAGTGGAGAACCACAATTATAATGTGTTGAAGAAGAACGAATACTCAAAAAATACAGTCTGCAGATTCCTCAAGAGCAACCCACGATAAACAGACCAAACACAGCCAGAGAATTCCTAGAGGCCTGCCACTCCAACCACAACGCCATAAACAAATGCCTAGACCGCCATACCATGTATCAACCCCTCAGAGAACGAACAGGAAATATAATCACCACAACAGTGGAACCCCATCCAGTGCAAACATGTAAACAGAAAGCAGGAGATAACAGCTTATCTTCACTTGGTGATCGCCACTGCTGATGTTACCTAGCCAGGTAATGAAACGTCCGGATATCAAACCTACAACACAGCGAGCAAATCTATACCCTAGATTGATAGATGGATAGATAGATAGATAGATAGATAGATAGGTAGATAGATAGATAGATAGATAGATAGATAGATAGATAGATAGATAGATAGATAGATAGATAGATAGATAGATAGATAGATAGATAGATAGATAAATAGATAGATAGATAGATAGATGGATAGATAGATAGATGGATAGATAGATAGATGGATAGATAGATAGATGATAGATAGATAGATACTCATAAAAGGTGTCTGACAACACTTTGAGTGTTATTACCTCAAAGCTGGAATCCTCAGACGCAAATGGAAAACACAGCAGGTAAGGGGAGAGTACAAAGTGACAGAACTTCACCAGATTGTGTTGACATGGGCATGCAAACAGAACATGGTACGGTTAGCACACGAATTACCGGTAGGAGTTCAGTCAGTTGCATATAAGTCTTAGGCTAAGCTGCAAACACATTTCCATTGGCTTGGAATGCACAAGGATATTGTTAATGTTTGCCGTCACTGCCAAAATGCCACTAAGGTAGTAGTAAAACCGAAACTTTTGTTGCCCATTACCACTTTCGAAGATCCTGCCACGTGGTTTCTATTTGAGGATGTCGATCCCTTCACTCTACCAATAAGAGGGAGCCAGTACATGCTAACCATAATGGACGGGTCTACCATATTTCCGGTATGATATTGCAAATTATTAAGGCAAAGGGTAGGACAAGAGTTACAAGCTGTTTCACGTGCTATGAACTACCCAGAGGGATTCAATCAAAGCAAGTGTCTAATTTGACTGTTTGGCTGTTAAATGAATTTATGGATAAGTTAGGCACACACAGCAGTTTAAAGCTAAGTGCGTGCCATACCAAATTCTAGGGAGCTTTCTAAAGATATCATCAGAGTCTGATGATTGACATAATGGCATCCTACTCATGTTATTTGCCATTAGATTAGACTTACAGTGTGGAAACAGGCTCTTCGGCCCAACAAGTCCACACCGACCCGCTGAAGCGCAACCCACCCATACCCCTTACCTAACACTACGGGGAATTTAGCATGGCCAATTCACCTGACCCGCACATCTTTGGACTGTGGGAGGAAACCCACGCAGACACGGGGAGAATGTGCAAACTCCACACAGTCAGTCGCCTGAGGCGGGAATTGAACCCAGGTCCCTGGCGCTGTGAGGCAGCAGTGCTAACCACTGTGCCACCGTGCTGCCCTTATTAGAGATGCCCCAGACGAATATACTCAGTTAAGACATTAAGTGAGAGGTCCTTTCAAATTATTTGAAGAGAAATCGACAGAAGCTGAGTCAGACATGTCACACCTGGATTATGTATCGGAGGGAAGGAAGAGATTAAATCGGTTAGGTGTGGTATTTAAACAGCACCTGAAGAGGCCACGGCATAGACTGATAAAACAAAAAAAAAACTAAGTTCGGACGTTTTCCCGTAGGTATGATGTATTAGTATTGGTACTAATGGTAGAAATCCATTCAAAGCCAAGTTTAATTATCAAATTGAGATAAAGTTGTGGAGGTAATCTATTTAGTAATCATGTCAGATCTCAGATCGGAAAGAAATATATGTTTCGCTTATGTCATATGAATATGTTGAAATCAGTGAGACGGAACTGTTGAAATTGGTGACCTGCCGACTGAGGAATGAAATTGAGACGTCTGGACTTTGATATGTCTCAAAGGTTGTTCAACAATGAGGAAATCCATTAGTAATGTTATTGTTTATTGAACTGCCTTCCTCATAAGCAAAGAATCCAGATGACAGGTTTGTTGAAGCAGGATGAGTACATATGGAGAAGTACATTTGGAGGACGAATGGTATTACGCCTGCGGTAGACGTCGGAAATTCTGTTCCGACAAAACAACACGCCTACAGGCTTAATGCTTTCAAAACTACACAGAGACAGACCGAAGGGAATGCGAGATTCAAGAAAGGTATCATCGAACTGAGCCAGACTGGGTGAAGTTCACCAATCAAGTCAGTTCAAACATTCGGGGATTCAGTGACTTTGTGTGTATTACCGGAAGATCAATATCGTATCCATATCTGCGTTATAACCAATACACCTTTTGGACGACCGTTGTGAGGATGTTTTGTCAAGCCAGTTGAATCACAAATGTTGACTCCCTCCGTAGTTATTAGCGGGTAGCTTTATTCAAGAAAGCGAAAGACGTTTTTGCATTTGTCAATCAAAATGGGCGACATCAATTCGAAATGGTGCTCATTGGAAGGAAGGAAGCAACAACCACATTCCAAAGACTCATGAACAGAATTGTGACTGCATGAACAACATATGCCTTCTGACTAGATGAGGTAGTGATGGTTAATGAGTCCTAGAAAGTCACATGGTGGAGTTGGTAGATCTACTTGAACGCTGAAGAGAAGCAAAACTGGTAATAAATCTAAAGAAAACAGAATTAGTAGAAGTAGACGTGACATCCTTGCAACATAGCTTCGGTCTTGGTAGATTGGCATAAATGAATACAAAGACGAAGACCATCGCTGAAATACCACAACCGACCTGGAAGAAAGACGTGCTTCACTTCTTTTTCGAACTGAGCGGATTCGAACTCACATTTTTGCAAACTTCAGGAGCACAATGACACCATTAACACATTTGTTGTAGAACAGCACAGAGGTTCAGTGGACAGAGCAATGCCAAAAACAATTTGACAGTGTAATAGCATTATTAACGAACGCACCAGCTTTAGCTACACAAAACGTTTCAAAACCCTTAAAAGTTACATTCGATGCTAGCGATATCGGAGTTGGAAGTGTACTGCTATGGGTAGATGATGATGGAATTGAACTGTCTTTTGTTTACTTTTCAAAGAAACTCAACACCTACCAGAAAAAAAATGCTATACCATCGAATAGAACTTATTGAGTTTGCTAGTGGCCTTAAAACATTTTAATGTTTATGTGATGAACAATGTGTCAGAGGTGGCTTTGTGCACGGACCACATGCTTCTTACATATTTGGAACGATTTTTATAAAATGAAATGAGATTATGTCGTTGGGGTCTTAGGTTACAGAAGTTACTTTCCAAATTTTACATGCTGCGTATCATAACATTGTGATAGTAGATGCGTTATTACGGACTTAATGGAAAAAAGTGCATGTACGTTTGAACAGATACCTGTATATGCTGTGTATATACACATTTTGATGAATGCCCAACTTATTTCATGCGAATACAATTAAGAATTCTAGAGAAAAGTGAAGCCACCTTTTCATTATGAAGGTTTTTTTCATAATGGTGGAGGTGTTATTAGATTAGATTACTTACAGTGTGGAAACAGGCCCTTCGGCCCAACCAGTCCACACCGACCCGCCGAAGCGCAACCCACCCATACCCCTACATTTACTCCTTTACCTAACACTACGGGCAATTTAGCATGGCCAATTCACCTGACTCGCACATCTTTGGACTGTGGGAGGAAACCGGAGCACCCAGAGGAAATCCACGTAGACACGGGGAGAATGTGCAAACTCCACACAGTCAGTCACCTGAGGTGGGAATTGAACCCAGGTCTCTGGCCCTGTGTGGCAGCAGTGCTAACCACTGTGCCACCGTGCCGCCCAAATGAATTTGACGGTATGGTCTCGAATTTTAAGAAAGTGTGAAAGCTGAAAGCTAGGAAGCACCTGCATGTAACTGTGTTGGAAAGTTGAAAATATGTAGCAGTTGGCTGTAACCTGGATACCTCAGTTGTTTTAACCACCATTTGTATTTTGTTAACAGTTTAAATAATGCCCCATAATACTAAACACAATCAAATGTGACTTTGAATCATTGGGAATGTCGAATTACTGAGATGATACGACAGTTGGGGTATAAAAAAGGCATTTTGGACAGTTGGACAGAAAGACCACCAACTGCAATTGAACGACTTCTAGTCACCAGATTCTCTGTCAATGGTATCATTTTCACTGAAACATCAATGCAGCAGAAGACCAAAGACAACCCAGGGATATTGAAATTCAGCAGAACACTGCCACCAGAGATATCAGCCACTTTCTGGTTTTGAAAATTAAGTCGCTGTAAATTTAATAGAAGCTCTGTTGGATCAAGATATTGATATAGCGCCGCAGGTAGATGACAAAACATTTCAGAGAAAGGAGGTTTTGAGTTGTAAAAAGTTGTTGCTTAATTTTCACTTTTAACGTTAAGGTATCAAATTGTTATTTTTGTTCAACAGTGAAATTTGGTTAGCTCTCAGTCAGTCATGCTTAAAGAGATAACGAGGTGAAATGAGCTTTTATGTGTGTCTAGTATAATTACCAGAGCGTTTTTCCGCTGTTTTGTAGCAACCGTCAATGATACAGCACTGGGGGTGCTCCAGAAAAAAGGATCCAGAGGTACAAATTCACATTTCATTGAAATTGGAATCACAGGTCGAGATACTGTGAAGTGGCCTGTTGTCATGCTGTCAGTTAATCGATTGAGAAAACGATTTGATTCGCCTTTTTGCAGTTTTGCAAAACATGCATGAGGCCACATTTGAAGAATTTTGTGTAGTACTGTCCTGCAGAGGGGATATCATTAAAGCGGAAAGAGTGCAAAATAGGGTGATTATGATTCTAACTAAATTGGAAAGTGAGTACAATTTTGTCATGGAAGGAACGTTTTGACAGGTACATAGATCAGTTAGGTATGGAAGGATATGAATTCAGCGCAGTCACATGAGAGAAGTTTAGCTTTGAAAAATGAACAGCAACGACATATTGGGCCAAAGGACGTGTTGCCACGCTGTAAACCTTAATGATATGGGGATGGCACTGTCTGGGAAAAACTCAAGATGACAGCATGCTACACTGCAGGCAATGGACCAACTGTTACTTGATCTTTCTGGGAGAAATATCCAGGAGGCCAGTTTTAAACTTTCCACGATAGAGTTAATAACACTCTATTTCATACTTATTTTCAAATAAAACGATTTTTAAAAATTTTTCAGTTGAAGGTAATTGCAGTGACCAATACTTAAATTACCAGAAAACACCGAATTATTACTTAAGTTAGCGAACACCGTAAACAACTGATTCATGTTGAGATCAGTTTATACACCATTTTACAGTCAGTAAATACATTGAAAATCTCTTTTAAACAGATTGCATTCAGGTTCAGTACAACTGGGTTTCACCACTGCCTCCAACACAAGGGGCATCTCCTATATTTGTACAGAAAGCTTCCAGGCTGGTTCTGGACGGTTATTCACACAACCACTCACAAGCAAGTAGTTAAGGACATCGCTGAACAACTGGGAAGTGTATAGGGTAGACTGGAAATCGACTGGCACTGGGGTCAGTTCAGATTCAAACATAGTCTCACAGTCATATAGGTATTGCCTCTGCCAGACTAACAGAATTTTTTAAAAAAAATATCCTTTTCACTGTTAACAACAACCAAGGCACTGACTGAACCCGATCAGCCTTCATTCGCAAAACCCAGAACTCTGTGTCCGACATGAGAAATGTTTGCTCTTTTTTATTTCTAATTAATTTATTAGACGAAGGCATTGCTGGTTAAATCAGTATTCATTGTCCTTTCCCAGATTTACCCGAGAAGGTGTTGGTGAGTTGCCTTCTTGAACTGTTGTGGCCTGTAAGCTATTGGAAGACTTAGAATGCGATAAGGGAGTCTATTAAACCAGTGACACTGATAGAACAGCGACATATTTTCATGAAAGGATAGTAAGTGCTTTGGAACAGAAGGTAAACATACAGTGTGCCATCAAAATGAAATGGAAAATGGAAGGATCATGATGAATTTCTGCAGATCACGTGGTAAAACGTAGCCATTGCTGCTACTGAGGGGTCAGTGGATCAGGACTGAATCTGCACTCATCCAGGCAAATGGGACCGATGTAGAAAATTGGAGAGAGATTGTTAAGGAAGAGAGTTTACATAACGGACAGAGTATGCATGGGACAGAATAATATGGATTTGGCATCTCAAAGGGTAATCTTATAATATGAGGCTTTCTTTAATCTGCGATTTCGGAGTAGAAAAGAATTCAAAAGTTTGAAAACAGTTCATTTGGCTCAAAGAAAACACACCAAATGCCCAATATACCCATATTCAAATCCTACCCTGCAACGCTGCATTCCCCATGGCTAATGCATACAACCTACGCACTAAGGACAATTTAACGTGCACATCTTTGGACTCTGGATGAAACCGGATTAATCCGCACACACAGAGTAAAGGTCACTTTGCACTGTCCCCATCAGACCTCGGCTGAATCACACAAATTTTTACCTGTGGGTGTCAATGCTTGACAAGGAGACAACGTGGTTTTATTATTTCTCGCTCTCATCATCGCTCTCCCTTTCACACACACACACCCATCACTGTCTCTCTTTCAGTCTCTCTCTCCCTCTCTTTCTCTCGCTGTCTCTCTCTTTTTCTCTCGGTGCCACTTACGTCCTCTATTTTAAACCTTCCAAGTCTAGCTGCTTCTGTTGAAAAGAAACAAAAATGTCTGATGATGCCATATCTCACTCCAAATCACCAAAAGCCCTCTCCGACTCTGCCTGCGTTTGGCACTGTTTCTGCACGAAATATGATCAATGAACGTTCCCCGTCTATCACTTACACTTCTGTCCCTCTCTCGTTCTCATGCATTTCCCTATTTGTTTTGGCAAATCCAATGTACCGTAGGACTTTATGGAATGTATGTATAACAGAGTAATCCGTTTAAATGCTACGTTTGATGCCGTTTGTGGGCGGCACGGTGGCACAGTGGTTAGCACTGTTGCCTCACAGCGCCAGAGATCCGGGTTCAACTCCCGCCTCAGGCGACTGACTGTGTGGAGTTTGCACGTTCTCCCCGTGTCTGCGTGGGTTTCCTCTGGGTGCTCCGGTTTCCTCCCACAGTCCAAAGATGTGCGGGTCAGGTGAATTGGTCATGCTAAATTGCCCGTAGTGTTAGGTAAGGGGTAAATGTAGGGGTATGGATGGGTTGCGCTTCGGCGGGTCGGTGTGGAATTGTTGGGCCGAAGAGCCTGTTTCCACACTGTAAGTAATCTAATCTAAACTTTTCCCTCCAATAATATAACAGACATTAGGTGCTTACAGAAAGCAGCCAGTCAATATATTTCTTTTCCACTTGAAAATGGGTTACGTAAAAAAAAAGAGGGACACTGGAAGCAGGAACTTTTAACACACACAATGATAAGCATGAGAGACTGGAGCAGTGAATCCCAGAGTGCGTTCAGAGAAGGGGCAAGTAACACCTCAGCTGAGAATCAAATGAAGTTTTATCCGTCTTGACCATTGCATGCATTATTTGCTAACTGCGTATTCGTTGTTAATTCTTGTGACTTGTGCACACCAAAACAATCTTATGCGTCTGCACATACACTGGTTAAACAGTGGACTTAAAATCATTTTTTCACAACCCACTCAAATTTTCATGCTTTGTTGACATCGTCAATCCTTCTTCCAAATATATTCGTTCACTTTCACTGTATTTTATTTTATTCTGACTAAAAAAGGAAACGTGTTTACTGGGGTGGGGGGGTGTCTCCACAAACGTTATATTGTATTCCTTTCTGTTTCTTAATCAATCACGGATCATGTCTCTGATTTTTTGACCCTTGGTCATTATAAATGGACAATTTACTTTTGGATTAAGGCTAAATGATCAGAAATGCTACAGCTTCAACACACATAAACTGCCCAAAATGTGTTTGCTGCTTCAGAAGTACATTATGGAAGTTCATTGTATTAAAAGTAAAAACTTTCTTAATTCAGCGAGACGAACGACCAGAGTATTCCATATTTCCTTAACGTGTTCAGAAAAGATGTGGCCATTAACAGTTTTTAGATTGACTGTTGTTGTGGTGGAGGAGACTTCAATATATTACCAACCTCTTCAGAACACAGTTACATGTGGCATTATATGAGGATAATACAGCAGAATCATTTTAGCGTGCAAAGAGTATGCGTCACCTTTCTACACTACCTGTACAATTTTTGGAATAATTGGAAATGAGCGATAAAACCAACATCAGGCGATGTCAACATTCCACCCAAACCAAGTATTGTTGTTACACTGAATCGGAAAGAGTTAATTGGAGCTGTTGGTTCAGTGCCTGTGATTGATGACAATCTCCATGGATCACAATTATGTGACTGGAGGTTTTCCCTATTCTATTTATAAGGGACTTTTTTCAATGTGTTTTCCCCAGTATCAGTGGCAGCGTCATCCTCAACGGGATTGGAATCAGCAGCTCCACAGTGTGGGAGAGATCAGGAGCTGAGTAGAATCGACTGTAATGTGTTCCAAAATGAATCAAAATCTGAGACAAACAGATTGGGATGTTCTGACAATGAGCAGGGGCTTATCCTTGGGTCTTCACTGGCTTTCTCTGTCTGGAATATGGTTAGAAAAGCGGATACATGCCATACTGCTGATTATTCAGGCAGGTTATTATCCCATCCTCGCTATTGCTGGTATTCCTGGTAAGTCTCTTTATGTCCATTTCTTCATTCTGTAAATTAGTTTGAACGCCGGTGCTATTTATGCTTTCAAGAACGATTTAAACTATTGCATTTACTTTCAGTCACAAACCACATTGCTTTTCTATGAATTTCATGCCCTTCAATTACAAAGATCTGTGAAAGAACAAACGTGTTCATGACCACCTGACACCATTTTGTCCTGAGCTAATTTATGTCTCAATATCTCTCTATCACCCAACCTGTCTGCTACCACCTCCATAATATACCCCGTCTTCACTTCTGCCTCACTGCTGTTTCAGAATAAACCAATATCTGCACCTTGCCAGTTGCAGTTCTCTTTTGGCCATTCTTCCAGTTAGTTATCCTTGTCTCAACATGGACTTAGGCAGATTCAAATTGTGAACCCAGTTTTAATCTCAAATGTGGTTGTTGTCGGGAAAAAAAAACCGGTTTCAAGTCTATAAATCAATCAAAAGTCATTTATTATACAAAAGCATTTGTGGGACACAGGCATCAGCTTAACATTGTCCACTTCACTGTATTGTCTGTTTCCACGATTATATGATGGATGGATCATTCATTCCTTAAAACCGCACACTCTGCTGATTTTCTTTCTGTTGCTTTGCTCCGTATGCGAACAGAATTCTGCCAAGAGAAAAAAAAATCGCATAAAGCCGTTCCAGAGAAAGAAAATAAAGAAAATAAATAAAGTCGTTTCACACACTTTAAAAACCATCGAATTTTCCAGTGCTACGAGACAAGCTGCAGCCGTCAGCAAATCGGGTTTGGCCAAGTGTTCCAAAATACGCGCATTCAGCACACTAACCCACATCCCCCCACCGCCGCCTCCCACCCCCACACAAACCCGCACCAGGCTTCAAAAGCAACGGGGAGTGTGGACGGTAGGCCATTTACAAACAAAGCTCCACTGGTTGCCAATCACCCTTCTGGGCGAAACGAACAGTAACGTCAGAATATGGACGAGCCATTGTCAAAACACTAGCTGTAAATATTTTACAATATGAATTGAAAACGTGTCATAAATTCACAACAACCAATTACAATAACTACGAGAACAATCATCACATGGAAAATATAAGAGCTCCAATATCCACTGAGTAGCCAACCAAGAGAGGCGGGTGGCTCATAAACATAGAATTGGCTCCCCTACGTTGGAATGTCATCTGCCTCGTGTTGTATGTCGTCAGCCAAATTAGTCAAATTATGCAAGACATCGAGAATGTTAGTGCATCAGTCGGAGTCAAGAACAGCACATGTAAAACTCTGTGCTGCAGGCAAATAACAGAGGGCCAGACGTTTCTGAACAGCAACAGAGTGGGTGGCAACAAGCACCACCGTAAACTCAGAGGTCCCAGGGCCATTATCCTCAACGTCCTCGGCAGTGTTGTTAGCCAATTTCTGTGAGATTGAGGTCATTTTAATTCGTTCCCTTGCTCCTGTAGCTGTCCCGTACACAGGGAACCGCTCAGTCTCAATTATAAACCATTTCAAAGGTAGCAGGTGGATGTTCAGAGAAGGCGAGCAGTTGGGACCACGGAGGTAAGGTAGCAAGATCTACATACGTTTGGACGGAGCAAGAGGTAGGCGTTTAAGCCACAGACAAATTAGGCATTATTGCCAATTCCAATTGAATCATTCTGAATTGCAATCCAAATTGTTTTGAACACTTCACCTGTCATCTTATTTACTAATCCAAGAACCAGCATACTCCCAGAGGAAATTGCTCGGCGACTGATTGGGGTAAGGAGCTGAGAGTGGGATTACATAGTATTGACATGAAACCCACTTCTACTCCGACCCACTGAGCGTTTGGATTGAACAAAGCACTCACAGATGACTTCTTCAAACAACTCGCCTGGCATTTCCCCCCTGCAGGTTCCCCCAGAACGCTCGCTGGGCACCTAAAACTCCACGCGGAGCAGGACTCCCCACAAAGAAATCCCAGTTTCCCGTCCATCTAGCATTGTGGACGATGCTGTATATTTGATGAAGCCTGAACAGTGGTCACAGCGAATGGCTTCCCAAGACTTCAACCCATGCGTGTGTTGGGGATAAAAGACAGAATTATGAGGACAAAGATGCTGAGCATGTAAGGGTCACATTCCCAGTCACCACAAAGGGTTCACAGAATAACGCAGCTATACATCTGGAGAATCCATTAACTGCGAGTCCCTCTGAAAGAGCAAGTACAATATCAGTCGCTGATCATTGTCATGGAACGGGATTACCACCCCCGAGTAAAAGCCCCCTCGATCTTACAATAAATGTCGAAGTCTTTATTCACACCTGGCCATCCTGTCCTGGTGCTGACATTAACATGTCTTTCAGTTGCAAAGAGGAGTATCTTACTCTGGTCCCTTGTCAACTGAATCCATCGCTGGTGTAACCCATTTTACCAATCATTGTATGTGATCAATAAATTTGGCAAACTCAGCGATAGCATTTCAGCAGTAATTAAACAAGCCCAAGACCGTTCTCACACGACAGACTATCACAGGTCATGGCATTTGTTGTATTGCGGTTCTCCGGTACAGGCACTTCTTTTGGGCCTTGGGAGGTTAATTGCCCCAATTAAATAAAAAACCTTACTTTTTCAGCCTGTGTTCTTGCGGGCTGGCTTTTAACCCTGTATCCTGTAAGTATTTGAGGACTAATTACAGAGCTTCCTGATGTCCCGGTTTTGACTCAGAACGCAAGACAATGAAATGGACATATTGGAGTTTTGTCCTGCTATGGGACAAATTGATATTGCTAAGTAAATTACTCATCAGACGATGAAACATGGCTGGGCTATAATGGAATCCTTTGGAAGTCTAATCAACGTATATTGCATATCCGCAAAGATAAATGCAAACTTATGTTGGAAATCACGAGGAGGGCAATAGTCCAGAATCCATTTGCAATATCCAATACAGGAAAGATTTTTTTGCGAACGGGGAGAGTACAGTTGAGGTTATGCATGTACAGCGACTTTCCTGAGTAATTCAGAATGACCTTAATTCAGGCCGTGTAATCAATGTTTAATCGGTAAATCCAGTAAGATGTACTGACTGTTCAGGTGGGGAGTTTGCAGAACACGTCGTTTCCCTGGGAATTCCCTTTTCCAGCAGTCCACTTACAATCTCCACATCAGCCCGTCAAGCGGATGGTTTTAAAGGATATTTCCGGTGCAGCTTGTGTTCGGAGCCCTCCACGACAATGGGGTGGATTTTATTGAAGCTTCTATTTAGTTTACATTCTGCCCATGCACCACTCAACATCCCCCACCCCACCCCGAGGCAAAAATGGCACAAATGTGGTTATCCTGCAGTTGCCAATCATGTCCTATGGGGAATGTGTCGTGGACAGTAGCCACGTAACTCACATAAGTCGTCATTTCGTTTCCTTTTTCACATCAGAAAGGGGCTAGATTAATTTACCCTACCCACAATCTATACAGATCTCATAGCCCTTCATGTCTTCGGTCCAATCTGTCCATGCCGACCAGATATCCTAACCCAATCTGGTCCATCATGCCAGCAGCTGGCCCGTATCCCTCCAAACCCTTCCTATCCATATACCCATCCAAATGCCTATTAAATATTGCAATTGTACCAGCCTCCACCACATGGTCTGGCAGCTCATTCCATACACGTACCACCATCTGCGTGAAAACCTTTCCCCTTAGGTCTCTTTTATACCTTGCTTCTCTCACCCCAAAACCTATGCCTTCTCGTTCTGGGCTCCCCAACCCCAGAAAAAAGACTTTGTCTGCGTATACTATCGACACCCCTCATAATTTTTTAAACCTCTATAAGGTCACCCGTCAGCCTCCAACAGTCCAGAGAAAACTGACCCAGCCTGTTCAG
The DNA here is from genome assembly GCF_020745735.1 of Hemiscyllium ocellatum. Lineage (NCBI taxonomy): Eukaryota > Metazoa > Chordata > Chondrichthyes > Orectolobiformes > Hemiscylliidae > Hemiscyllium > Hemiscyllium ocellatum. The sequence continues at coordinate 128,441 of NC_083422.1, forward strand.
CCTCTCCGTGTAGTTCAAATCCTTTCTGACATGGCGCCCACTCCTTCGAGTTTTATTCGCCTGGGTTTTCTTTTCTTCCTTCCTTCGTTAACTTTCAATGCACATTCTACAAAGGCTTTGTTGCATTAGAGGACAACGACTCCCATCTTCTGAATTGCCTGTTGCACGAGTGACATCCCATCCTTGAAAACCTGTCTAAATGTTTGCCTGTGGATTTCCTGACCTTGCTTTATAGACATCAAAGAGTTGTTGCGGTATTCGGGCGGACCATCTTCCTTCTATTGTTTATCATTGCTTATTTTAGTTCCATTGGTGAGCGGTTTGCCCAACACTCGTTGGAGTTTGGCCGTACATCTACCAGAACCTTCTTGTTTGGCCTCCATTGATGTACTATTACATAGACCATAGAACATAGAAGGATACAGCGCAGTACAGGCCCTTCGGCCCTCGATGTTGCGCCGACCGAATCCTACCTAACCTATACTAGCCCAATAACTTCCAAATGCCTATCCAATGCCCGCTTAAATGACCATAAAGAAGGAGAGTTCACCACTGATACGGGCAGGGCATTCCATGAACTCACAACCCGCTGTGTGAAGAATCTACCCCTAACATCTGTCCTATACCTACCACCCCTTAATTTAAAGCTATGTCCCCTAGTAACACCTGACTCCATTAGCGGTAAAAGGTTCTTAGTATCTACCCTATCTAAACCCCTAATCATCTTATACACTTCTATCAGATCTCCCCTAAACCTTCTCTTCTCCAATGAGAACAGCCCCAAGTGCCTCAGCCTTTCCTCATAAGATTTTCCTACCATTCCAGGCAACATCCTGGTAAACCTCCTCTGCACTCGTTCTAAAGCTTCCACATCCTTCCTATAGTATGGCGACCAAAACTGCACACAATACTCCAGATGAGGCCTCACCAGAGTCTTATACAACTGCAACATGACCTCAGGACTCCGGAACTCAATTCCTCTGCCAATAAAGCCCAGTACACCATATGCCTTCCTCACAGCACTATTTACCTGGGTGGCAACTTTCAGAGATCTGTGTACATGGACACCAAGATCCCTCTGCTCATCCACACTACCAAGTAGCCTACCATTAGCCCAGTAATCCATCATCTTGTTATTCCTACCAAAGTGAACGACTTCGCACTTAGCTACATTGAATTCAATTTGCCACATTTCCGCCCAGCTCTGCAACTTATCTATATCCCGCTGTAACCTACCACTTCCTTCCTCACTATCCACAACTCCACCGACTTTTGTGTCATCCGCAAACTTGCTTACCCAGCTTTCAAGTCCTTCCTCTAGATCATTTATAAAGATAACAAAAAGCAATGGTCCCAAAACAGATCCTTGTGGTACACCGCTAGTAACTGCGCTCCAAGATGAACATAATCCATCAACTACTACCGTCTGTCTCCTTCCAGCCAGCCAATTCCTAATCCAAACCTCTAATGTATCCTCAATGCCATACCTCCGAAGTTTTAGCATTAGCCTACCGTGGGGAACCTTATCGAACGCCTTACTAAAATCCATATACACAACATCTACTGCTTTACTCTCATCCACTTCCTTAGTCACCTTCTCAAAGAACTCAATAAGGTTTGTGAGGCACGACCTGCCCTTCACAAAACCATGCTGGCTATCCCTGATCACGTTATTCCTACCCAGATGTTCATAAATCTTATCCCTTACCATTCTCTCTAAGACTTTGCCCACCACTGAAGTCAGACTCACTGGCCTATAGTTACTAGGGCTATCCCTACTCCCTTTCTTGAACAATGGGACCACATTCGCTATCCTCCAGTCCTCTGGTACTATTCCCGTTGACAATGACGACATAAAAATCCAGGCCAATGGCTCTGCTATCTCCTCCCTAGCTTCCCGTAGGATCCTGGGGTAAATGCCATCAGGCCCAGGAGACTTATCTATATTCATCCTTTCCAATATTCCCAAAACCTCTTCCCTGCATATTTCCAGGGCATCCATTCTAATTATTTGTGATTCCATATTCACATCAGCAACAGTGTCCTGTTCCTGAGTGAATACTGATGAAAAGTACTGATTTAATGTCTCTCCAATCTCCTCCGCCTCCACACACAACTTCCCACTACTATCCTTGACTGGACCGATACCTACCCTAGTCATCCTTTTATTCTTGACATACCTATAGAAAGCCTTTGGGTTTTCCCTAATCCTACCAGCTAAAGAATTTTCATGTCCCCTTCTGGCTTCTCTTAGCTCCCTCTTTAGCTCGTATTAGGGACAACTTGGGCCACAGACCATTACCACAGTCATGTTTTCTCCATTTTACAACTCAACCTTTGTCAGTCCCTTCGGTGCGATGCGCGACTTGGCCTCTCGATCCGCAGCCCCGTCAGGTTAATGGATATCCTTAAGATGTAGTTGGTGGCCTATCCAAATCATGCCTAATTCTGACCAGAATTTGGCATCGATTCAATCAGTCTTTCGGCAGCACACGAGCCATTGTTCACAGGTGGTGAATGGTTTGTGATGGTACTGAGTATTCCCTCCATCATCGCGAACTTGCATTGGAGCCAACTTTACCTCCTGAGATGGCTCGTTCAATATTGGAAGCGGTGTGGATGGAACGTCTCCAGAACTCTAGGTGGCAATGATCTTTACTGATACAGTTTCCCAATTCGCCCGTTTCGAATTGAAGGATTTTGTTTTCTTTGGTATATTTCTTTGTGTATTCCAACATTTGACCTATGAGGACGGCCAATTCGTGAACGAAGCGGACTGCAATTTTTTTGGTTCTAACTTTCTTTTCTCCCAAGAACAATTTTCGCTGTTGGTCTAGGTCTTGGAAGGACTCCTATTTCTCCCTTTCTTATTTGCTTTCTCAATGGATGTCTGCCTGTCATAAATTGATTAATGTGAAACCCCTGGGTCCACTGCCCAGTAACTGGACAAGAATACTGAAGAATTTTGCAAATCAGCCTTCAGTAATTATATTCTTGTTGCAAGTGAATGCGAGAGTGGCAGCCCTGTGGCGTCAGATGTGAGCGCAAACAAATAGGGAAGGATATCTTTCCCTAGCATCTCGTCCGAGAGGTAGTTCAAATGAGAGGTACACTGTACGAATCTCTTCACGCTGAAGTAGGTGTCCCCATTTATATTCGTCTTCTGCCCAAATAAGGAGCGTTTTTAATCCCGCACATTTGTCCAACGATCGGATCTACCCCCTGCCCATTAATGTTGTATGTTTTTGCATAGCTGCATCTCACTTGAGATCGTTCCTACTGAAATTGATCTCTCCTGAATTTGACAAATTTATTCTTGGTCTTTTTCCCAGAACAGAATACCAACACTGACATCGGAATATCATGTCTCCAGTGTCATTTTCCAGTCTCCACTCCTACTTTAGCGTGAAGAGTTTCGCAGGGGGTATCTCTCCATTGAACTACCTCTCGGACTAGATGCTAGGGAAAGAAGACCTTCCCTGTTTGTTTGCGCTCACCTCTGACGCGACAGGACTGCCACTCTAGCATTCACTTTCAACAAGTCAATAATGACTGACACCTGATTCTTTGCAATGTTATTCATTACTCTTCTCCAATTACTGGACAGTGGCCAGCTGTCTAGACGAGTAGACAGGATCCTGCCGGATACACCGACATGTTTTAGATAGAATAAATAATGCCACTAATTTGAATTCTGGAAATCAATCAGATGCCATTTATTAAACACAGGCGGTTTTTGGAAACACACACCAGCGTAACATTGCTCAGTTCACTGCGTTGTCTATATCGCCGGTAACATAATGAATGGAACTTTTATTTTTCAAAACCACAAGCTCTGTTCAGTTTCCTGTTGTTACTTAGCACCGTATGCGATCGGAGTTATACGAAAAAAAGTAATCCATTCTATAAAATTTTCAGGAAAAAATAAAAAAAAACAGGAAATCGTTTGACACACTTTAAAAACCATAGAATGTTCCACGGCTGAGAGGGGAGCTGCAGGTGTTAACAATACAAGCTTTTAGATTAGATTCCCTCCAATACAGAAACAGGCCCTTCGGCCCAACAAGCCCACGCTGACCTTCCATAAAGTAACCCACACACCCATATTTCAAATAATTATGCAACCATCAGTATGGGCAATTTAACATGGCCAATTCACCTAATCCCCACGTCTTTGACCAGTTGGAGGAGACCAGAGCAAAGCTACCCAGACATCGGGAAAATGTGCAAACTCCACACAGATAGTCATCTCAGCTGGAATCTAAATTCGGTTCATGGCGCTGTGAGGTAGACGTGCTAACCGCTGTGCCACCAGGCATCCCTTTTAGCCGTGTCTCTCATAATTCACCAGATGGCCAAGTGTCACAAAATACCTGACTCCAGATATTTTCACAGCTTTGTGTCACCTCTTTCAGCATAACCTGTGACCTCACATTAGGGGGAGGACTGTCCAGTCAGTGACCTTGAAGTGTCAGTTTCATTGTATTGTTGTGATTCTTGCACTTTCTGAAGGTGAGTGGGTACCATCCCCCTGTACATTCAATTGGTGATGGAGTTCGCCTTGCCCGCTGGGGGGAAAACATTCGTTGTTTCAACACACAGGAAGGCATAGAAATTTTTCTAGAAATGCGGCAGGAAAGAGTGACTGCGGAAAGTGAGAAACTGGGAGATTGGAATTAATAATGAGCGCCACCACAAAAAACTAATTTAATTGAAGTTTGGTAAGTTGCTGTATGAGATGTGCTTCATCCCAGAGTTTTCACGGAGATGGCAATGGAGCCAATGAAAAAGTTACAGCGTCTTGCAGCGCTGGAACAGACCCTTCGATCCCACCAATCTCTGCTGACAAATCCAAATCTGAACATCTAGCCTTATGCTTGAGTTTGTAAGACGTTGTATATAAACGAAAGAATGTTTGAATATCCTTCAAATTTCTTTGTATTCTTGAAATTCTCATGCCAACAGACTGGAAATTAAGTGTCTTAAACCTAAATATTTTCAAATTTAAAACGACAAATTGAAAGGGAAAACAGAAAAAAAAGTTACATATTGCACATCTTGATGTCAGATGTAAGGAACATATCAGTACCTTTGGTAAGGAATGTGATAATTAGACACTTGGAGAATCATGATATGACTTTGAGGAGAAAGCTTAGATTCTGGAAAGGGAAGTCAGATTTGATAAACCTGCGGGGTTTGTTGTTTGTGAGGTGCCACAAATGAAAGCCAGTTTTAGCAGTTTACTTGAATTTGCAGAATACTTTTTACAAGTTATTGACATTTAAGCGAAGGTCTATGGGTAAGGAACTTGAGAATATAACAAGTGTTGGGAATTGGTAGGTAGAGACAGCTCACACAGATTAGCATCCTTTTCTCGACTGACAGCTGTTGCTCATGGTCTACCACGTGTATCAGTTTTTGAAGCACAGTAATTTAAAATGCATATAAGCGGTTTGGATTTAGTAAAATCACATACATGTCATTTTGCATTTAGGAAATGGTGCCAGATTAGGAAAATTTCCTTTCCCAATGATCATGTCATTGATCATGAGGCAACAAAAATATCACATACAGGGTGCCAGTAATTGGGTCATAAATTATATGTTTTCCTTTAGTATAAGACGATTCATAGACATATGTAAACCCGTCTTCCAGCAATTGACGAGCATGGACAAGAGAGTTTTAGGGGCACTGAGTACAGTTTTACTCACCTTTGTAAGAAATGCTTTCCTTGCTACAGAAACAGTTCAAACGACCGTCACTAGTCTAATACCTAAGATGATGGCACAATGAGGAGAAAGTGAGAAGCTGTTAATTTAATCTGAAGCGCTGCTAGAGAATAGGAAGAGATTGTGTTGAAATTTGAAGTTCGATTGCGAGCACATATGTCAAAAAAAGACAATGCTCGGGTGTGAAATTGCATACTTGCTCAGGATCGGACATTCTCAAAGTTGAAGTGCCTCTGCAGAGCCCAACATCGATTGACAGAGAGATACAGGCTCTGAATGAACTCTCCCCACATGAATATTCAATTGGTTGGGGGACACAGCACTGAACATCATGTTGGTCACAATCCCAACAACAACTATCTTTCTGAACCAGTTAGCCATTGCCAACAACTTCTAACTTTCAGTATCTTGCCGTACTGAAACTTCACGCAAAAAGTTTGACTTCCCTCGTCACTGCGACAAAACCATGTTAAAATTCCACGTGTTATCCACGAGCAATGGGGCCACGAGAATAACGTGGAGCAGTGTGTCTGTGTTAAATCAAATCCATTTATGATGGAGCATCATGATGGAGCATTAATTACAGGATAGATCCCCGTACTAGTGAGTCGAGCGGCAGAGTGGCCTCCTCCTGCACCAGTCTAAGTAAATCAAGTGGCTCTCCAAGGTTTCCTCCATGCCCGTTTGCAAAGGTTCTAGGCCCTGACTGGCTCCCCATGCTTCCTGTTTAAGATCTTAATGTGCTTACACTTTTGATGATGTTAGAGATGAAGAGGTTATTTTGGCCTGGTCTCTTTTAAGAAAGACTTTGAATGAGAGGTGCTGAGCTGCGTCGTTCAGACCACCTGGTTAAATATCTTGGGCGGCCTTGGATTTATAATACTGCAGCCTGAATTGGTGTGGCCAACTCCCATAAATGAGGATTTCTAAGTGTTGTTTTCACAGTAACATTGGGGAATGTTAGCTACCAACCTGTGCGGCAAGCTCATGCATGTTATTTTGGATGCTCCTGGCGTTTGAGTAGACACAGTTCATACCGCCTTTTTGCTTGCCGGTGAACTTTTGCGATCTTGAAATCTCATTTCTGAGCTCTCTACTCTCCACCTCCTGGACACTGGAACTACAAATTATTTTCCCATCTCTCTGCTGAATTGGTTTAAACTCTCCTGAAGAGCATGAGCAACTTTCCACCCAAAGATAATTCTACCCATCAAATTCAGGTGTGTACCATCCAGTTTGGAGAGGTCTCACCTACCTCAGAATAAACACCAATTATCCAAATATCCCAAAACCTCCCAACTGCACCATCCCTGTAGCCACGTGTTCCACTCATATCTCTCCGTATTCCTTGCCTCAGCAGCACGACATGGGCAACAGAACGATAGATAACAACTCTGTATTTTCCTCGCACGAAGCTTCCATTCACCTTTTATCTGTCCCCCTCACTATGGATTCCCCAGTGAATCATGACGTACTCCCCTGTCCCCTTCAGGTCTGCGCAACATGGTCAGTCTCTGTGCCAGTGACCTATACCCTATTCTTTACTCGGTAAGTCATACACCCAAACAGTATACAAAATGGTGTACTTATTCGGGGGAGTGGCTACAACAGTTGCCTGCATTATCTAACGGTTCATTTTCCGACCCCTGACTGGAAACCCTTTTGTCTTTTTCTTGCACCTGAGGTGGGACAACCTCCCTGTTACTCCTCTCAATGACCCCCTCGGTCTCCCAAATGATCGGAAGTTCATTCATCTCCAGTTCCAGTTTCCTAATGATATTGCGAATCTGTGGCTAGGTGCAGTTACCGCAGTGGAAGTCAGCAGGGATACATGTGATGACCTTTACCACCCCCACCCTCTGCAGGAGGAACATTCAACTGCATGAACCAATATTCCCATGACTTTAAACTCCCAAAGAGATGTAGAAAAATAAAGACGATAAAAAAACATTACTTTTCCCAATTAGGTGCACATCAACCTTCTTTGGTTAGACGAGGAGGGTGGATGGGAGGCATTACCTAAGTTGTGATTCGGATGACGCAACTACGCAAATACATCTGTTCAGTTGCTCAGTAGTTTAGTGTCAGCTCCTAATCAGTGATTCACCTTCCCGTCAGTCCACTGGTCGCGGATCCCACTGTTTCTGCAGCTGAAACAAAAATAGGTCATGATGTCAGGACAAGAAATGTTTTCTTCATGCAGAGGGCAGTGAATGTCGGAAATTCGCTATTCAAGCCAGTTGGGAAGGGAGATCACTGAAAATATTTAAAGACAAAAAAGTAGGTTTTTATCTATCAGAGAGTTGAGAGCAATAAAGAACTTAGCATTTAAGAAAATTTTGGAGCAACTCAGCCATGATGTTATCGTTGAGCAAGGCTGGCCTGGGGGTGTGGGAGCAATGCAAATCATTTGCTTCTGTTTTTGATGTTCTCATGCTCTGTTATTGGAAAGTTACCAGGTGGTATTTTCCTGCGGGTCCTGTTATCAAATGTTGCATTCAGGGACACAAAATGCAGTTTGTGAACCATCTGTGAATGAAGCATGAGGCTGTATTCGCAGTGAATCTGGGTTTATAACCGGACCAACAAATGAAGCATAAGTTGCAGACAGCGCTAGCTCTGTAAAGAGAGAGATTAAGAGCTTCGTTTTTAACCAGCTTGAAATTTCCACTTGCATGTCCCTAATACTCCAAACCATGTGCAACAATCTTGAGGTTCTAAATGGTCTCCTCTGTTTCTGAACACGAGAGTTAATCTCCTCCAGCTGCTGCTGTCCAGTAGATTTGAGAGAGTGAATGGACATAGCAACGTAGGACTGGGGATCAAGAGTGTGCCTTCTACCGCCGACACGAAATTTGGACCTGATCTTGTTGTGGTCTCAGCATCACTTTCATGTCGATATCTCATTATCTTTGACTCACTTCTCTATCAAATGCTACTTCACTCAGCATTAACTAAATGAGAACATAATTGCACCATTAAGTTGTGGTGAAGAGAGTCGCCAATAGAAAGGCCCCTTTAGCTTTTCTCCTCATGTGTCTTAGAGATTCTGGGAGTCATGGAACACGAAAACATATCCTTTAGTTCAACTTGCCCGAGGTGACCAAACATCCCAATCTGTTCTCGTCTCATTTGTCAGCTTGCATCCCATGTCCCACTAAATCCCTCGTATTCATGTAACCATCTAAATGTCTATTAAATGTTTAATTCTACGAGCCTCCACCATTTCTTTTGAAAGCTTACTGTGAACACGCACCAGCCTATGTGTGAACAATTTTCTGCCCAGGTCATTTTTAAACCTTTACCGTCTCACCTTAAAACTATGCCATCTAGTTAAGCACTCACTAGTCCTGTGGAAAAAATACCTTGCTTATTCGTACTCTTTATGCCCCTCATGATTTTATGAACTTCTCTCTGTCGCCTCTCAGCCTCCGAAAATCTGGGGGAAAGCCTTAAACATTTATCTTCTCTCATACCTGTTAAACCCATTTGACATTATTGTGAATCTTCTCCGCACCTTCTCATGTTTTACCACGTACTTCCTTCAGCAGAACAAACCTAGTTTTTGGTTATATTCACAAAGTGGTCTCACCAAGGGCCTGTACAGCTGCAATGTTATCTCCCAACTTCTATGTTCAATGCTTTGACCAATGATGGCAAGACTGGCAAATGTGTTCATCACCACCCTGTCTAACTGAGACACAACTTTGAAGGAAACATGCACCTATAACTTTAACACACTTTGTTCAGCAACATTCCACAGGTCCAAACCATTGACTGTATAAGGCTTGTCACATTTATGTTACCAAAATGTGTCGAAATTAAACTCCATCTGCCACTCCTTGGTCCATTAACCAGTCGGATCGAGGACCAGTTATACTCGGAGATTATATTTACTATCCACGATACCTGCAACACGCCGCTGGTTACAGGCCTCGAGAATGAACAACAAACCTCTACCACCACTTCGAAGTTTACTTTTATGCCAGTTTTGTATTCAATTGGCAAGGTACCCTGGAATCCATGTGACCTAACCTCACTAATGTGACTACCAATCTTGTCGAAATATTTCCTGAAGTTGATACTGACAGCGTCTACCGTAATGCGTTCATCCAAATTATTTGTCACCTCTTCGATAAACTCAATTTAGTGAGACATAATTTGGCATGCACAACGCCACATTTATTATCCTTAAGCAGTGCTTGACCTTCCAAGTATCTGTAAATTACTTCACCAGTGTTATTCTCCCATTCAGGAGAAATATCCATCAGGTATTCACTGGCTATGTTATTTCAAGACATTAAATAATCGTAAGATTATTCTCATTCTCAGGTCCACACATAATGAAGTAAGGCCTTCAACCCCTAACGTGTAAAGGGAAACATCTTTGAAAAATGTCAAAAGCACTTGTGTTTTGTTTGTCAGTTTCAGGCATCACAACCCCACACATGACAACCTCTGCTTTCTCTGAACTGCCCTTTACAGACGCAGAAAAAGAAAACTTTAAGATCATATCCGAGACCCTTTGCAAGAAATAACATTATTCCATTTCTTGCTTCTTCAGAATAACCCGATGTTACTCATGCACCATGATGCACAAATTGCTTTGTAGAACACCGAGTTAGAACATAGAACATTACAGTGCAGGAGAGACCTTTCGGCCCTGGATGATTAATTGACCTATGAAACTAATCTGAAGCCCATCTAACCTCGACCTTCCAAAGTCATCTATATGCCAATCCATTGAGGATATAAATGCCCTTAAATTTGGAGAGTCGACGAGTATTTTCCATACTTCTACTACTCTCTGAGTAAAAAAAAATCTGATATGTGTACTAAATTTATCACCCATCAATTTAAAACTATGTGCTTTCGTACTAGACATTGCCATCTGTAGAAGAAGTCTCTCATTGTCCAACCTATCTCATCCTCTGATTAGCGCATATGGCTCAGATTAAGTCACCTCTCGGCCTTCTTATCTCTGACGAAACCAGCCGCAAATCCCTCAGCCATTCCTTGGAAGATCTTCCCTCCATAACAGGCATCAACCGAAATGAAAACTCCTCTGAACCCTTTCCAAAGTTTCCACGTTTTTACTATAATCCAGTGATCAGAAGTGGACACAACACACCAAGTGCGACTTCACCTCGCGTATTGTAAAGTTGCAGCATTACCACATGGTTGCGAAACTTAATCCCTCTTCGAAAAAATTCTGACGTAATGTATACTATTGAATCAATGATATTACCCTGGGCGGCAACTTTCAAGAATCTACGTAGCTGGACACTGAAATCTCTCTGCTCACCTACACTACCAAGTATCCTACGATTAGCCCAGTGCACTGCACCCCTGTTACTCATTCCAAAGTGAAATATCACACACTTCTCCGCTAAAACTCAATTTGCCACTTTCAGCCCCACTCTGCAGCTTAGCGATGTCTCTCTGTAGCTTAAAACATCATTCGTCACTATCCACAAATTTAAAGACTGAAGCGTCTTCCGTAAATTGACTAACCTATCCTTCTATGCGTTCATTCAAACCACTTTTAAAAATGACAATCATTACTGAACACAAAAGTGATCCTGAAGTAAGGCTCACTGGCCTATCATTAACAGGGATCGTTCTGAGTTATCACTCCACTTATATAATTTACTGATTTATTATCCTTTCCCCAAAACATGAACTTCCTCTTAAGCACATACGCTTTGTTTTGTTGCTGATGTGCTCAATAATCAACACTGCCTGTGTCCCATTGCAGGCGCTCTGTCTCCACCTGACAACGTATTGAACGATTATAGAGTCATAGAGATGTACAGCATGGAAACAGAACCTTCAGTCCAATCCGTCCATGCTGACCAGATGTCCCAACCCAATATAGTCCTTGCTGCCAGCACCCTGCTCATATCTCTCCTAACCCTTCCTGTTCATATACCTATACAAATGCCTTTTGTATGGTACAATTGTTCCAGGCTCCACCATTTCCTCTGGCAGCGCATTCCATACACGTACCACCCTCTGTGTGAAAAAGTTGTCCCTTAGGTCTCTTTTAAATCTTTCTCCACTCAACCTAAACCTATACCCTCTAATTCTGTGTTCCATGACCCTAGGGAAAAGACGTTGTCTATTTATCCTGTCCGTGCCCCTCATAATTTGGCAATCCTCTTTCAGGTCAGCACTCAGCCTGTGACGCTTCAAAGAAAACAGCTTCAGCCTCTCCCGATAGTTCAAATCCTCCTGGCAAGATGCTTTTGAATCTTTTCTGAACCCGTTCATGTTTCACAACATCTTTCCAATAAAAGGAGATCAGAATTGCACACAATATTCCCACAGTGACCTAACCAATGTCCTGTAAAGACACAACATGACCTCCCAACTCCCGGACTCAATACTCTGTCCAACATAAGAAAACGTATCAAAAGCCTTCTTCACTATCCTATCTACCTGCGACTCCACATTCAAGGAGCTGCGAACCTGCACTCCAAGGTCTCTTTGTTCAGCAACACTCGCTAGAATCTCCCCATTAACTGTATACTTCTTGCGAAGATTTGCTTTTGCAAAATGCAGCACTTTGCATTTATCTGAAGTAAACACTATCTGCCACTTCTCAGCGCATTGGCCCATCTGATAAAAATCCTGTTGTAATCTGAGGTAACTTTCTTCGCTTTCTACTACACCTCCAATTTTGGTGTCACGTGCAAACTTACAGACCATACCTCGTATGCTCACATCCAAAATCATTTATATAAATTATGAAAAGAAGAGGACCCAGCATCAATCCTTGTGGCACTCCATTGGTTACAGGCCTTCAGTCTGAAATGCAGCCCTCTATCACCACACTCTGGCTTCTACCTTTGAGCCTGTTCTGTATACAAATGGCGAATTCTCCCTGTATTCCATGAAATCTAACCTTGCTAACCAGTCTCCCATGGGGAACCTTGTCGAACGCCTTCAGAACTCCATACACATTATATCTACTGCTCTGGCCTCATCAATCGTCTTTGTTAATTCTGCAAAAAACTCAATAAAATTTGTGAGACATGATTTGCTACGGACAAAGACATGTTAACTATCCTTAATCAGTCCTTGCCTTTCCAAATACATACACATCCTATCTCTCAAGAATCCCTCCAAAACCTTGCCCACTTCCGATTTCCACTGTTTTAGATTTCCAATATCCATGATTCTATATTTTGTTGAAAGCTTGTTCTATGCCCATTCATTTCTGGGGAAACTCAGCATGCCTGGAAGCATCTGACCAGAGAGCGACACCAAACTAAAAATTCAAGTCCAGCATGACTCTTCTTCAGAACTGAAAAAGAGTGGCTAACAGTAGTTCTTTACATTGACTGCTATAAAAACAATACAAAAAGAAGACAAGGTCATAGCGAAAGGGGGAGGGAGAATGTATGAATAATGGAAAACAGGCATGATGGGGACAGGATGTGTAATTATGGAATAGTACATAAAGTCTTACAGAATGTAATGTAACAAAATGTCAAGCGAGGTGTTACTGTATCTTAACATTGAGCTTCATTGGAGCATTGAAGCTGCCCAGAGCTGAGATGTGAACATGCGAGCATGGGAAGTGATTGGATTGGGAAGCAATTTGAAGGTCAGGCTTTATCCGTAAGGGTTATTCTGCAATTTCACTCGAACTAGACATACTGGAATGATGAGTTGTTCAGGGTGATGGAGGGTGTCACAAAAAGAAGGTTCCCGGTGTGATTTTAAAATCGGACGGGAGGCAAAGATGTACTTCATTGTGCTGTACATTTCAAAATGGTGGAAGTGGCGGAGAGTGACGTTTTTGAATGTGGACTCTCTTTCAGTGAGAAATTTAGGACAAGTGAATTTCTCTCTGGAAGAAATTTCTGGAAACTAGGGGCGAAGGTGAGGGGAAGAATTACGGAGATGTCTCAGTCACAGTGAAAGGGACTATCCACAAGTTTTAGGAGTTGTTGATCTCTCAGTAAGGCGTGTCATATACATGGACTTTATTAAAGCGTGTGATAATGGTCCCCATGGTTGAATAATGCAGGAAGTGAAGTCACATGGTGTGCAAGGTGTTCTAGCTATATAGATAACGAATTGGTTGAGCAACAGGAGATAGACAGTAGTAGTTGAAGGGAGTTTCTCGAAAGAAAAGAAAGGTCACCAGTGGTGTTCCTCAGGGATCAGTGGAAAGGACACTGTTGTTCATTTTATACATAAATGATCTGGAAATGAGCACTGTTGGTATGCTCAGCAAGTTTGCAGACGACAAGGGGATTGGTGGAGTAGCAGAAAGCATAAGGGTCTGTCAGAGAATGCAGAAAGGTATAGAGAGACTGGAGGGTAGGGCGGTGAAGTGGCAGATAGTTTCCAATCCAGAAAATGTGAGGTGATGCATTGAGGCAAGACAAATTCGAGGGAGAGTTATACAATGCACATAAGAGTCTTTGGAAACATTAATCGGCCGAGAGATTTGGGAGTGCAGATCCATTATACCCTGAAGGTTGCTGCACAGGTGAATAGACTGAACAAGAAGACATTTAGTATGTTTGCCTTCAATGGGCTCGGTATTGAGTATAAGAACTGGCAAGTCGTGTTAAAATTGTACAAGACATTGGTTCGGCCACTTTTAGATTACTGTGTATAGTTATTGTCGCCACATTAACAAAAGGATATCGACGCTTTGGAGAGAATACAGAGAAGGTGAACGAAGATGTTGCCTGGTATGGAAAGTGATGGCAATGAAGAAATTTTCAGTAGGTTAGGTTTGTCTTCATTCGAACAAAGGAGATTGAGGTTGGACCTGATTGAGGTTTACAAAATCATGACGGGTATAGACAGGGTGGATACAGACAAACTTTTACACAGGTTGAGGTATTTAATAATGAGATCTCACCCTGTCAAGGTGAGAGGTGGAAATTTTCAGGGGTACACTCGCGGCCAGTACTTCACACAGAGGGTGGTGAGCGTTTGGAATGCGTTGTCAGCGGAGGGGTTAGAGGCAGGCACGGAAGATTCATTTAAGAAGCGTCTGGACAAATGCATGAGTAAGTTAGGAGAAGAGGAATAAAGATGCTTTGGATTTAACTGACAGGTTTTGACAGTGCATTTGGATTGGCTTAGGCTTGGAGGGGCGAAGGGCCTGTTCTTGGTATGTAAATCTGCTTTTTTTGTCCTTTGTTCTCTATTTTCTCAATGGAAGGAAAGGGAAGTCATGTTGGAAACTTTCCACTGGAATGTGGTAAAATTGGGACAGAAGTGACAGAGAAGGCTAGGACAATTGAGTTACTCACTGCTGATCATGTGTTCGGCCACATGTACAAGTTCCCCTCAATCGATTAGAAAGAACCACCTGTCTAAATGGCAAATTTTTTGTCTTCTATCTTGTCGAATGCAGGATTCGAAATTCGAGCCAGGGAAAGTCTTTGGGTGTACAGTAGCAGACAACTAAGGGAATATTTCATAACGCATATGAATTATTCATTCTGATAAAGAGTAGTACTCATTGAGACGATGATTGTTTTGAATTATTGCCACGAGTGCCTAATTGAAGTGAAAAACATTGTTTGTGATCAGTGCAAGCAAATCTCAGAGTCCAAGAATAGACCAATCATCGGGGACAAAACATAAACTCAAAAAGCGTTACCCAAACACATTCGACTGCACTGGACCTGCACTCGGCAAGATCATCATTAACAAGATGAGCACAATTTGAAGTAACAGAGTCCATTCACTAGTGTAATTACTGTCGGGAAGAAATTGTTCTTGAACCTGCTGTTGAATTTTCTCAAGCTTCTGTATCGTCTGCTTGATGGAAGAGGCTGTAGAAGAACATAAACGATATTGGATGGGTCTTTGGTGGTGTTGCAAGCCTTTCTGCGGCGGCGAGCCGTACAAATGGAGTCCATGGAGGGAAGGATGGCTAGCATCATGATCCTGGCTGGGCAAACAATTCCTGTATTTACTGTGGAAAAGAATATGGAAGACACAGACAGTAGGGAAATAGATGGTGACATCTTGCAAAATGTCCAGATTAGAGAGGAAGAAGTGATGAATGTTAAAGATGGTTAAATCCCCAGGACCTGATCAGATGTACTCGAGAACTCTGTGGGAGCTAGAGAAGAGAAGTGGTTGTTCGACCTCTTGCTGAGATATTTATATCATCGATAGTCATAGGTGAAGTGCTGGAAGACTGGAAGTTGGCAAACATGGTGCCACTGTTTAAGAAGGGTGGTAAGGACAAGCCAGGGAACTATAGACCAGTGAGCTTGACCTCCGCTCCTGAGAAAGTTGTTGGAGGGAATTCTGAGGGACAGGGTGTACATGATTTTGGAAAGGCAAGGACTGATTCTGGGTACTCAACATGGCTTTGTGCGTGGGAAATCATGTCTCACAAAATTGATTGAGTTTTTTTGATGAAGCAACAAAGAAGATTGATGAGGGCAGATGTGGTAGATGTGATCTATATTGACTTCAGTAAGGCGTTCGACAAGGTTCCCCATGGGAAACTGATTAGCAAGCTTAGATCTCATGGAATACAGGGTGAACTAGCCATTTGGATACAGAATTGGCTCAAAGGTAGAAGACAGAGAGTAGTGGTAGAGGGTTGTTTTACAGACTGGAGGCCTGCGACAAGTGGAGTGCCACAAGGATCAGTGCTCGGTCCTCTACTTTTTGCCATTTACATAAAATATTTGGATGTGAGCATAAGAGGCACAGTTAGTAAGTTTGCAGATGACACCAAAATTGGAGGTGTAGTGGACAGCGAAGAGGGTTACCTCAGATCACAACAGGAACTCGACCAGATGAGCCAATGGGCTGAGAATTGGCAGATGGAGTTGAATTCAGATGAATGCGAGGTGCTGCATTTTGTGAAAGCAGATCTTAGCAGGACTTACACACGTAATGGTAAGGTCCTAGGTAGTGTTGCTGAACAAAGAGACCTTGGAGTGCAGGTTCATAGCTCCTTGAAATTGGAGGCGCAGGTAGATCTGATCGTGAAGAATGCATTTTGTATTCACTCTTTTATTGTTCAGAGTATTGCGTACAGGAGTTGGGAGGTCACGTTGCAGCTGTCCAGGACATTGGTTAGGCCACTGTTGGAGTATTGCGTGCAATTCTGGTCTCCTACCTATCGGAAAGATGTTGTGAAACCTGAAAGGGTTCAGAAAAGAGTTACAAGGATGTTGCCAGGGTTGGAGGGTTTGAGCTACAGGGAGAGGCTGAACAGGCTGGGGCTGTTTTCCTTGGAGCGTCGGAGGTTGAGGGGTGAACTTATAGAAGTTTACAAAATTATGAGGGGCATGGATACGATAAATAGGCAAAGTCTTTTTCCTAGGATAGGGGAGTTCAGAATTAGAGGGCATAGCTTTAAGGTGAGAGGGGAAAGATATAAAAGAGACCTAAGGGGCAACTTTTTCACGCAGAGCGTGGTACGTGTATGGAATGAGCTGCCGTAGGATGTGGTGCAGAGTGGTACAATTGCAACATTTAAGAGGCATTTGGATGGGTATATGAATAGGAAGGGTTTGTAGGGATATGGTTGCTGGTAGGTGGGACTAGATTGGGTTGGGATATCTGGTCCATATGGACGACTTGGACCGAAGAGTTTGTTTCCATGCTGTACATCTCTATGACTCTATGACCAAAGTCACTGTGTATTTAGATCTGTCTGGTGGGACTGATGGTCCTGAAGCTGGAACTATATTCGATGTGAAGCAATCTGACGTCGGCATCCTTTTGCCAAATGTTTAAGTAGTATGTGTAGAACTCGGGAAATAGCTTCTATTGTTGCATTGGAAGGAAATGCTTCAGAACCATAAGGTGATATAAAACGAAAGATCTAGATGAACAGTTGAGCCCGTTCAGTAAGGCGATTTCCTTCCCCAAAAGATATGAATGAAGAATCTGTGAGTTTCCTCGAATACTTGATCCATGGTTAGCGTCAAACTCTTAATTCCAGAATTTCGTGGAAAGAAAATGCTACCACTTGCCATAGTAGGATTTCAAAATAGGCTCCCAAGACAAGCCCTGTAACGTTGTCTTAACACTCAAACGAAGACGTCAGCAGCCCATTATCAACACAGGAATGCTGCAGAGTTTAAAAAAGATGCATCCACCAGGTTTCCACAACTTCCGGTCCTGCAGCATCAGATGTTTCTTATCTACACAAATGGATTGAATGCACGCGAACTCTGCCTTTAAAGTACATAAAACAGGACACAATACACCTTTTATAACCACAGCATTGTCATTTCTGTGTTCAGGTTTTTAGAAGTTTACTGGTTTCTTTCTTGGAGGTGGGGTATGTAACAGTTACAGTTGGGGAGATCAGCAGACATAATTGAATAAACACTGAGTGAGGTTTGTCGGTTGTGTTCACAACGAAACTGGTTCTGCATTAACATAAAATAGGCATGACAAACATCTGGAGTAAACATAGAATGGGCAAGCTGGAGAAATCCAAGAGGAGGCTCCTCTTGAACTAGACTGGATTCTCCCAAGTATATTGACCAACCTATACCAATCCATTTGAATGGCCTTGAACTGTTCTTCATCGCATTTCTGAAGTGCTGCGTGGGACATCACAATACAGGACTGAATAGCCCAAATGCATTTGACCCTTTGAAGCTATTTCACTCATAGCAAGATCGTGGCTCATCATGCTGATCTACACTACCTCGCTTACCTATCACCCTGTAACCACTGAGCTGGACTTTCCCATTCAACCATCACACCAGAATCACTAATCTACGCTGCTCTATCTATCTTTTGATCCCGTATTCACTGACCTACGTTCTCCAGTTCAACCATCACACTGTACTGATTGACGTACAATATCCAGCTTATGCGTCACACCAGACTCACTGAATGACAGTCTACTGTTCACCTGTCACCCTTGTTTATTCACTAAGCAACACTGAGTCATTCACCCATCATCTTTGGACTGACTGGCTTACACTGTCCCGTTTACCCATCTCCCCTTTACTCAGTGGTCGACACTAGCCCATTCACCCACCATCCCCACATTCGCACACGCAAACTGCTTCATTTAACCATCAATCCTGGACTCAGTGACCTGCACAGTCCCATTCACCCGCCATCCCAGACTCCTTGACCTGCACCGTGTCTGCTGTTTTAATGCTTCCATTTTAACTTTATCACTACTGTGGAGTGCTCTGTATTGTCTCTCTTCGAATCGGTATAGTTTTCATACCACTAATCCCACATATCATGATGTTATTCATTTTCTTGTTCACGCAGTGCCCAATTCACATAATGTGGTGAAGGGCAGATGGAAAACAAAGGACTGGGAAGCATAAAAATGCGAACCGAGGACAACGAAGAAAGGAATAAGAAGGAATAAGATTACGTGCATGGGTAAATTAGCCGCTAATATTCAGAAAGATTGCGAGAATTTCTTTACATATGGCAAGGGCAAACCAGAGGGAAAAGTAGGCATTGGGTAGCAGGAAAACTATGCTGGAGAAGGAGAAATCGAGAACAGAGAAATGACCGGATGAGCAATGTGCATCAATATTCACGGTGGAATACACGAATTAAACGCCAAAAAAAAATCACGTGAGTCTCAAGGCAGGGATGAGTCTCGTGGTCATCTCCAAGGAGAAGGTGCTGAAAAGACTGAAAAATCTGGAAGTGAATAAACCACATCGACCAGATGGGACACACATTCGAGTTCTGAAGGAGACAGCATAAGAGACAATGGCGGCTATGTTTGTGTTCCTTCAGGTATTACGGGATTCAGGAAGGATCCCAGAGGACTGGAAAATTGATTATGCTGTGTCCCATATATCAGAGAAATTGATGTGGCCCTGGAGGGGGTCCAGAGAAGGTTCACGAGGATAATCCAGAGATGAAACAGCATATGAGGACTGTTAAAGGTTTCTGGGAGTTTAAAAGGGTGAATGTATCGGATTGGAATTTTGAGAATAGGAATGGCTTGGACAGAATGGATGTTAGCAGGATATTTGCATTGTGAAAAGATGCAAGGACCCGAGAACACAACCTTCGGGAAAAGAGAAGATATTTAGAACGGAGATAAGGAGGAACTTCTTTAGCCTGAGAGTGCTGAATCTGCGATACCAATTGCCACAGAAGGATGTGGATGCCAGGTCATTGACTATATTTAAGACGGCGATAGATCAGCCATTGATTGCAAAGGGGAGCAAAGGTTACTGGGAGAAAGCAGGAAAATGGGTTTTAAAAATCTGTCCGCCATGATTGAATGGTGGAGCACATTCGAAGTGCAAAACCCCCTAATTTATGCTCCTATTCCTTATGGCATCCCTTATGGAATATTGTTGTCTTATTCTGTTTTGGTAGTGAGTACGGTATCCTCTGGTTTTCTCCCTGTCCATGACTTTGGGCTCTGCAGAGTAGTTACCAAGTTCTGAAAGGATAATCTTACGTGTCTTGTGTTACAGTTCCTTTCCAGGTGTGTCGCTTTATGGTGTCCCATAAGTCACAGTTTGTTTGAGCAGATTTGACTCACGTCTTTGAAACTTTACTGCATTTTTCCATTGAAGCTCTGTGTTAGACGCTATGAGCATCATCGTCGGATGAGGAATACCATTGAACCATTGTGCAAATACTGGCGTCGAACCAACAGCATTTGACTGACTTGTTGTTTTTGTGGGAGGTGAATATCGAATAAGAGGAAGCTCATTGCCCCAACGATGGTAAACATTAAGCCTATGTTCCATCACGCTTTGAAGATATCTACTCTGCTCTCTGAGGTGATGATCCGTTTGTGTTTAATAAAATCAGTCAAGGTAAGGGTCGAATCAAAAGCTAAGACAGGAAGAGTGATGAAAACTGATAAATGTAAATTGAAGATAGATATAAAAACAAACTGCAAAGGTTTCCTGTGAATGTAAAAAGAGCGCAAGAAGCTCAAGTACACGTGGAATCCAAGTGGGTAGAACTGAGGAATTCATAATATGAACCCGAAAATAAGTTAGTCATTTGGTCATCACGGTTCGGTACAATGGAAATATTTCAAAGAGAGATAAGCAAGGTAATATCGGTAGGAAATAACTTCAAGCAGTCTCTTTCGTACAAGTGACAATATTTGAACAAAGTTCTTGGCCTGACGGGAAGACAGATCAGTGGGAGTTTATGGCTTGTGTCTATAGGTTTCACGTGATTGGACTGCAACGAAAATGGAGGTATGAGTTGAAATATTCCACAGCATACTGGATTCAAGGAGGGTTCCAGTCAATTGAAAAATCGTGACAGTGATAGCTTTGTTCTCGACAGGAGCTCCGCAGGAAACAGGAAATTAACGGAGAGACCTTCATACCGATTGGTGGAAACATTATTTCGCCCCTTAATAAGGTAGCAATTACTCTACACAAAATAAAACCTAAACATTATGAAACAAATTAAACAAGGTGCTGTGAAACACATGCGATATTTTGAAACATTGGCTTGGATTTTTCTGAGGATCAGAGTCGTTGACCTGATAAAGGGGAACGGTTGGATGTTATTTATTTGAATTTACAATTTCTCTTGGTCAAGAGTTCCAACAATAAATTATTGCACAATATGGAAGCTGTTTATTTAAGAAGTCATACATGAGGATGAGCTAATAAAGAGATCACAAACAGAAGACAAATTTACAGTCAATGGATCTTATTTCAGGTTGGAATGATGCAATTACTGGAGTACTAAAATAGTATGGCTGGGATACTCAATTATTTATGGTCTATAAGAATAACAGACACGGGGCAGAATGCAATGTATCCCTGTTAGCCTATAATAGTAAAAATGGTAGTTATATCGTGATGAATGAAGACGTAATCTCTCATGAAATATAGATAGATTGTATGAGGGAACACATACATTGTTGATGGAGTTCAATGTCGCAAAAGGCTCGTTTTTTCGGAGGAATCAACATTGATGTTTGTACGTTAAATGATGAGACTTCAAGGAACTCAAAATTTGAGCGTCCAGGTGCAGCAAGTAATTCAGATCGAAAAAGGAACTTTTGAATTTATTGAGGGGGCCTGGAGTTTTTGAATGTAAATCTATTTTTACCTGCAGTGGTTTTGCTGTGAATATACATGGAATACTGCAAATAATTTTGATCATATACTTTGGAGACGATATTGTCAGCATTGGAAGGTGCTGATAGAACTTCACGACACTGAGACCCTGCCAGAAGATTTTAACTCGTTATGAGTTTCAGATTAGATCTTCCTGCCTTAGGGGATCGTATTCAAAGTCATGATTCACAGGGGGCTTGAAAGGGATATATTGAGAAGACGTTTCCACTCGTGCTTGAATCTGGAACCAGGGCGCTTAGTTACAAAATTAAGGACCAAGAACTGAAAACTAAGATGTGAAGGCAATTTTTCTCATTCACGTTAATGATTGTGTTGCATTATGTAACACAGAGAGTTGCAAAGGCTGGATTTCTAGAAGTATTTAAAGAGGAGATGGATAGAATTGTGAAACTGTGGTAGTGAAGACCTGACACCAAAGAGAAGTTGAGGTCTGTTAAATTGACTGTTGGTACAAGGCTGAGGGGTTAGTGGTCTCCTACTATTACCTGAAGTCCTCATCCGTCCTTGCCCCAGATTCTTTTCCACCTATTTCCTTCTCGAGCAGTGCCAAATTACGCCGGAAGGCGCTACGTGAATGGTCGTGTAACGTTCAACAATGTGGAAGGTGTTATGCAAAAGCAAGTTATCGTTGCTCCTGGAAAGGCACTGAAATTATCATTCAAAGATTTAGAAGTTTACCTTATCCCAGGTTCACTCGTCCTCAAATTTGGTTCATTCTGAACTTCCCCCTTACACTCTGCTTCAATCGTGAAAATACATGCACACTGCACAATAATATTCCGGAAATTGTTTTGTTTAGTGAGAAGCTGTTTTACTGGCAGATAGCCTTGCTGTTGCTCTCTCTGAGTCAGTAATCACTCAGTTCGCTAAGTTTAGATCTCACATAGATTTTTTTTATTTATTGCATTTAACGTAGAACAATGAGATGGAACAACTATTTCCCCTCAATCTGTTCAATTCTTTACATTTGACATGGTGATCGCCCACCCACTTCGCCAACAAATTTCTGGATTTTCGACTCATTCCTCATTCAGATACTAGCAATTCTTTCCTGTCAAATGCATGCAGTCATGGCAGCACAAATGAAGGCTTTGAGGCCCACTGTGTCCGTTCCGACTATGTCCACATGATATCTGCCTGTTCTGATTCCGCAATAACAAGCTCCACTTTCTGCCCTCGTTCTTATTGCTATTGCTAAACTGTCTTTATTAATAACACCGTTTAATATTAACCTTAACTCCCCCACAAAAGCACCTTCACTACATCTACGGAGCAAATAACCTTGTTAATTTTAAAATAAATTAATCGTTAGTTTCTCCAGTTTCTTGCTCCTGAATGAAAGTGCCTCGAAGTGTTCAGTTATTTGTGAAAATTTAGAAGGTCTCTTTTTTTTTGCTGTCATATGTTACAATCTTCTTTGCAATCCCTGTTAATCCTTATTTTCAATCTACAGACCAAAGCACATCGCTCCCACTCTGGTCTGACCATTGGAAGTGTTTGAACAACCTGCCGTGCAGTAACAGCTGGGATCTTAATCGGAAGATTCTATCCTCCTTTTGTTTTCCTTGTACAATTACCTGTAAATCTCGCTAAACTCAATGATGTTGACAATATGCACAAGGTTGTGTCTGTATCACTTGGAGATGCAGAAGTTCAGATGAGATTTGATGAAGGTGCGCAAAATCATGAAGAGGCTGTTCAAAGTAGAGAGAGAGAAACGGTTTGGAGTTGATGGAAGAACCGAGAACAAGAAAAAACCGGAGATGTTAAATATTTGTCAAAAAAAAGCAATGTTGTCTTCGAGTGAGCGGTTATGATCTGAAATGCTCTGCTGAAGAATGTCATGGAAGGCGTTTCATTCCAGTAAGCAAGTATTGTCTGAAAAGCAGGAATGTGCATGGTTATTTGGATTGGCAAAAGGTGAATTGCTGATTAACAGTGTCAGAAAAGAAACGATTGGATGAATGGTCATCTTCTGTGATGTAACAAACTGTGTCATGCACTATAGGAAGGGAATTGACTACATTAAGAAATGGAAATCAGAGTAAGTTACATTCTGTCTGGAGTTGTGCGTGCGGTTTGGTGACAAAGATGGAGTGTCAACATCATTGCTTGCTTTCAGGGCTTTGTCAGTAGATTATCGTTATACTGCAAACTGCACATGAACGAGTTCTGCTGCTGCTTTCCTCTACTTTGGAGTTTTGCTTCCAAGAAAAGATCTGATAAATTGTCCTGTTCTGTTGACAAGAAGAAGCGATGTTTGAGAAATAGAGAATGGAAAACTGACTTCGAATGCATCTCTTTCCAGACTTGCAAACGATGCCTCATGCAACTGTTCAATTATGACCTTACAAAAGAAATAAAATGGATAGGAGCCTTGATGGTCTACATGTGGAAAGATGATTCTTTTTCTGTGGGATTCTGGAATCAGATGGCGAATTCTCCGATTATGCTGTCGCGCATTTAAGGCAAAGGAGCGGGGACCTTTCTTTTCCTATCAGCTGATAATGAATCTGTTTAGAGGATTGACTCTGTCAGTGGGATGAATCGATGGTTTGTAAAACAGACGGATGCCAACAACTTGCCTTCAATTTTCTTGCTTGCTGAGATTGCCATGGGGGGTTCTACATCTCATTCGCTCGCCTTGCCAGATACGGGGTGATCCTCAGTTTATGCCATAAGTCATCTCTCTAATGAGAGAACGTCCTGATAATCCCACAGGATTGAAATAACTTTACTGATTTCACTCCACAGTGGCCAGTATGTCTCCATACCCTCACTGTTTCTTTACTCGCAGAGAGTCTTTGGCACTGATCTAGCTCTCTCAGAGTTGCTTGTCAGAGCGAACCTCTGATTTTCTTGTTCATGTTGGTCATCCAATGCGTCCTAAATGGCCCGGATTTACTGCCTAAATCTGCGAACTCTCACACTGATTTCCAGCTGGCTGACCGTATTCCAATCACGAGGTATATCTTTCGTGAGTTTGTGGAATTACACATCATGTTGGGTTTATGAGGCAGGTCATCAATTACATTAAAGGCAGGGATAGGCAGTTTTTTGTTCAGTAATGAAATCAATGGAAAAAGTAAGGAAAGGCTAATTGAGAGTTATCAAATCAGCCTACCTCTTCTACTTTGTCTGATGGTCTTATCACATCCTGGTGAATCTCCTCTGCATTCATTTCGGTGAATCACATCCTTCCTATGGCTTGATTGCCAAAACTGAACACAGTATACCAATTGTGGCTTAACCAATGTTCTGAACAGCTCAACATAATCCCCCGTTTTTAAAATTAATGTCTGGAGTAATAAAGCATCCTTTATGCGTACTACACTATGTTATTCAACTTGCCTGTCAGTTTTAGGTATTTAACTTTCTGTAAGGTCTCCGTCTCCACAGCATTATCTGTCCCTTCTCTAATCTTTGTTTCATCTGCAAGCTTAGCAACAATTCCCGCAATGACTTCGGCCAGATCGTTGATAAGTTGTGACTCCAACACTGACCCCTCCGAAGCACAGATAGTTAGTGGCTGCCATCCTGAAAAATACCCCTGAATTCCTAATCTCGGTCTCCTCCCACACAGCAAATCCCCTGTGCATTCTTTCAGCATGGACACTGATCTTACTCAGCCAATTCTTACAGTGCCACCTTATCAAAAGCGTTCTGTAAATCCAAATGGATCACATTCACTAGTTACTTTTGTCTAATCCGTCAACGAATTCTAACATAATTATCAGACATGACCACTGAATTATGAAGTAGTGCTGACTTAGCCCTATGTTACCATGCACTTCCAAGTACTCTGCAATATCGTCGTGAGTGATGGACGAAATATCTAACAGTCGAAAGAGATCAGCCTTACCAGCCTCTCGTTTCCTGACTTCTAGCTGCCAGCCACCGTAAACAACTTGGTATATCAGTCAATACCTCTGTTCTGTCTCTCTCAAATTAGTGTGGGTTTTATTCCGAGGGTGTATTTCTGCTGTGTGTCCCGAATTACTGCCAAAAACTCCAGCCATTGCTACGCGCCAAACTTCCTGATATGTTTCATTTCCAGCTATGTAATTTACTCTGTCATATATTTGTCGCTACATGTAGTCAACTTAAAATTAATTCTGATTTTAGATTAACGTTCTCAAACTGCAGGGTGATGGTGATCAATGTCTTCTAGAGGCTACATCACTTGCAGATCCCTAAACAAGTCTCTCTCCTCATTCATCCCCAATTCCAGAACTACTACATGCTAATCATAAACAAAATCTGGTATACGTCACAAATTCATTTTATTTGAGATCTCTGTTTCCAAGTAAAACTGCATATTGAAGTCCACCATGATTTTTATAACATTGTCTTTCTGACAAGGTTTTTCCACTTCCTGGTGTATTTTCTCCATCACACCATGACTGCTGCTCGGAGGCCCATAACCAACTCCCTACGGGACAAGTTGCTTCGCTTTGCAGCTCTTCAAAAAAAGCCTACACGTACTCGACGTGTTCTGACCATCATTCTCTTTGTGTTAATAGGTTCACTTTTGTTTCATACAAATGGGTGTCGCTGCCCTCTTCGCCCATCTACTTGTCTTTCAATCCGACATAATTCATTGAATATTTATTTCCTAGCCATGATCCCTTTGCAGCGAAGTCTTTGTGAAACCCGGAATATTGACCCTGCCAAAGTAAATCTGGGGATAAGCTCATTTATCTTGTTTAGTGCATTGCATGAATTTCAGTCTATCACCTTCAGTGCTGTGCTAACTGTCTTCCTTCTCATACTTTCCCCTGATCTCCCGTGCCTGAATTGAAATTACTGATTTGCTTCATACTCTCTTTCATTTTAATTGGCATGGAAATTTTCATAACCTCTCCTGAGACCTGTTTTCTTCACCAGTGACCACATTGTTCAACCTTTCCGCTTGTATCCTTGTCGCCAATTGGTTCAGCTCCGAATGGTCCCGTTCCTTCTTGTTTCAATACATATGCCAATTCAAGGGAAATGGAACTCTTGCTTTCACTCCAGAGATTCGAATACTTCTTACTAATTCTTGATATTCTCCCTACAGCAAAACAATTTATTTTATAACGACGCCAGTAAGTATTACATGTTATTGAACAATAAAATAAGGCGAGTCAAATCAATTAACAACATCTCCTAGATAAGTGAGTTTTGAGACCTGAAAAACAAGTGTGCGTTTTTGATTTTTCTGAAAAAACGTTCGAAATTACATTAGAGTTTAAATCTGATGGCATATAGACCTGAAAGAGTGTATCTCCACGGATATTTGCTTGAAGAAAATTGATGCAGACGTGTTCGAGTTTTGTCTGGCCATTACAGGAAAACAGAAAGTTAAATGACTGGGAGATCCTGCAGCACGGAGTTCCAGACACCATCAGCTCAGAAACAAACTTATTTAATAATGCAGTTGGTCTGTAACTCTGAATGTCTCATGTTGTATTTTATTTGTGTCTGTTTCTGAAGAAAAAACAACTCTGCTTTTCTTTATGTGCCGCATACTGGAGGACTGATATTTTCCTGAATCTGGGAATATGATTAAAATATTAACTGGAACATTCTATATCCGACAATATACAAATAATTATTTGATGAACATTCCATGCAGCATTCTATAGCTGACATTACTTGACAACGGCCAGACATCAGTGAGTTGAAAAAAAGATCCACAGGGAAGAGATCCCGTTTTAGGAATAAGAAGGCACTGTTTTGAAGTCTGCTCAGGTATTTGAAGGAGTGAATATGTTTTCGCTGCTTTCACGTTCTTTCGCGATAGAGGAACAACCACAGTTTAGATTAAAATACACAAATTTCCAAACCCCAATTGCCGTCAAGGAACTGGGAGAGAATCGTTCACAACAGCAACGTTTTCACCATCCGTATTGAGCGATCGCACGCGTGGGAATGTTCCAAATTACATTTGTTTTAATGGCTGTGTGCCTGCGTGTTTGGGAAGGCTTTGTGTCTCATGCTTTACATCACGTTTTTGTTAGAATCCAGAAATTGTCTTATTTTAGTTCAGTTTCAATTGCATCAGTAAGTCTTGCATACAGTGAGAAACATGCAAATCTTACTCAGTCCTCGACCAAACTGATAACTTTACGTCCAGACTGGAGTATAATTCATTTGTTTTTCTTCCTCACAGTTAATGTATTGACGATCTTTGTGCTGCTTTTCAAAGACTGTGGACTGTCTCCATGTGTCATTCGTTACCTGGGGGCCATGTCAGTGGCGGATCTATTAGTTATTATCCTCGACTTGATACTGAGACACATTCCCACTGTTTATCGGGAACATTTTCATTTCCTGAAATCCATTCCCATGTGTAATATCCACGCCGTCCTGCTTTATGCAGCCACTGACTGCTCTGTCTGGTTCACTGTCACTTTCACCTTTGATCGGTTTGTGGCCATTTGTTGCCAAAAACTGAAAAGTAAATATTGCAGTGAGAAAATGGCTGCTGTGATTCTGGGAGCAGTGACTGTGCTGAGCTGTTTAAAGAACATATTTTGGTATTTTATGCTCTCAACTCAATATCGGCTGAAGAACTTCCCTTGGTTTTGTCGTGGAAGAAACGCTGTTCTTTTCTCTCGGGTCTGGGCTACAATTGAGTTCCTACACTACATTCTAACGCCGGGTCTACCATTTCTCCTGATTCTGTTTCTCAATATTTTCACCATCAGACACATATTAGTGACCAGCAGAGCCCGCAGCAGACTCCAGGCTCATACCAATAGGAATGCTCAGTCTGACGCAGAAATGAAACTTCGAAAAAAATCCATGATTTTACTGTTTGCGATTTCTACCAATTTCTTCCTGCTATGGTCAATGTTAATGCTGTACTTTATATGGCAACGGATGTGCTTTATTGGGTATAACATTCTATTTCTACATAGCTTTGTGCGGGAATTGGGCTTCATGCTTCAGCTCCTCAGTTGCTGCACAAACACCACTATTTATGCAGTGACCCAGACTAAGTTTAGACAGCAGCTGAATAATGTGCTGAAATACCTCTTGATCCGAATTCACCAATCAAGCAGACTCACTCATTAATCAATCCATTCAGGATTTTCTCATCTCAGCTCAATGTTTCTGATATGAAACAACCTGTAGGTGTGTGAACAGACTATGGATACGAGTGGTTTTCCAATCTTATCCCACAGGTGGTTGTAAGGACACATTGAAATACCTCTCTGAACCCTGGGTCCAGTGAGAAAATATGCTATTCCACTGACCACATCTGTAACTCAATTTGATAGTAATAAAATGGTAATTAAAAAGTGATGAGCAGCAGAGTGAACAATGCTTCTTTGTGTTGAAGACTCTGAGGTAGAGAGAGAAAGAGCGACACTTGGTCCCAAGTCCTGATTGTCAGGAAAGTAAAGGAAAGCAGAGCCACGCTCCAGATTTCGGTTGAAGTTAAGCAGTTCTTGCTTTCACCTCTGGGCCACTCACTCTGATCTGGCCTCGGCATAATTCATCTCTCTCCCTTGTTCTCTCACACTTCACATCTCTGTCACGCTCTCACATTCTCCCTCTCTCTCTGTCCCATTTTTGAATCTTTCTGCTCAAACTTCATTCGGACAAAACTGCTCTGTGTCTCCAAATGCATTTTTTGAAGAGCGAGACAACGGTGCAACCTGAGACATTCACACGCTGTAATGCTTTTTCCCCTCCACCCCCCAAAAAAAGCAGCTTTCATCGTGGCGTAATGAGGCCACCAGAGGGCGGAAAGAGGGCGGGAGAGACTCTGAGCCATTGATGTATCATTTTTTCAAATAGCTCATTCATCAACTCAAACATCCCTCCTGTGATTTACATCGCAGCCAGGGATAGACTTACAGGTACATACACACAGAGACTCACATGTTGAGACACACCAACACGGCAATTGTATGACAATAAGAGGGACGGAGAGAGGGAGAAATTGGGGCGGGGTTTAAGCACATTTGAATTGATTCACCCGTAAAGGAACAGAGAGTCCACTGCACAGATCCACCGGCACAAAGACACATGCAGGTACAGAAAGACACACTAATACACACACTCAAATGCATTAGATTACACACACAACTACAAACACACAAAGGTGATTTGACAGAGGTAGACACACACACAGATACAGCAACAGAACCTCCTTAAATACAGAAAAAACATACAGCCACATTTCTACACACAGACATGCAAAGACAGACGTAGAAACACCCATGGATGTGCAGACGTACAAAAGGACACTGACACACAGACAGTTACACAGGAACAACACACACGTATGGTTTATCTGGTACACACAATCACACTGACACGCGTATACACACACAGAAACAAACACATGCAAGCAATCTGACGCACATGGACAAACATATATAAATACACACAGACACACTGATACAAATACACTCACAGAAAGAAAAAAATACTGAGACACTGAGAAGCACAGACTGACTGAAAGAAACATGGACGCATACAAACACACAGTTTGTGTCAATCAGATAACTCCCAACTTTTTCTGATGAAATGTCAAAGAGAAAGTGGGACAGTGCCGTGATTTCCCTCCCTATATTGTCAGGGAGGTGGTCCAAGTGTTTAATAATCTCATTTAGAAATGTACAATGAACAAACATTCACTCGTACTACAGATCCATGTAAAGCTTTGATATCCATCTGCAATTGCATTGATATTCATTCTTAGAAACACAATAAAAGTAATCTCACCGATTTGACTGTTTAAGTTTAGTCCCATTCGCTACTTGTGTTGATTTGGTTGAAGATTCTGTATTCCACTGTGGGATAAATCTGTGTTCTCTGTCTGCAGAATACTCTGTTCCTTTGACTGAATAACATGAATAAACAGCAGTTTCCATGCACTTCTCACAGTTTAGTCTTCTGCATTTGCGGCTCACAATGTTTCTTCCTCGATGAACCAACATTTTCCTCGCTAATATCAATGCTGAGGAAGGATAATTGTATCTGAAACCTTAAAAAAGAAAATAAACATGTGGGCAGACGTAAGGACAGATGGAACAAAAAGAGAGAAAATTCCCATTGACAACGAGGGAAAAAGCAAAAAGAGTATAGGAAAAAAGATGGAAGGAAAAAGAGGAATCGAGCCATTGAAGAGCAGAGAGAGATGCCAGTTAAAGCCAGTGATGGAACAACGGGATGTGGGGGCAGGGAGAGAGAGAGAGTAACCCAGTGAAATCTGTCGATAAGACTGTGCAGAAGACACCTCTTTACCAATTGTCTCCCCAAAATCCCCACTCCAGAGTTCACAGAACAAAACCTCAGAGACTGCTTGATCCACACCATTCTTTTCCCCATTCGCGTGCGAGTGTGTGAATGGACGACAAGATAGCGGGTTGCTTTATAATACTACTCTCGGTCCTCGGTCTCTCTGTCTCTCGTTCCAGCTCTTGTCCACATGACAAAATAACTTGATTCTTTCTGTCCCTGTTTCATCTGAGATTCATCTCCCAACTCAAATATCTTCAGGGGCAGGGAAGAGACTGGGAGAATAACAAAAAGTGATTGAAATAATATATTCATGAACAAAAGCACAGCAAGATCCCAAAGTTCACTGCATTGCACAATCCATCACTTTCCCGAAACGCAGCAAGATCCCACTGCTGAACTGAGCTTCTAAATCCAGGACAGCCCCTGCTACTAAACACAGAGAACGGAGAACATGAAGATATCTCAAACTGACTCAAGACTGCCGAAGTCTGCATCTCCCTCCCCACACACCACCGTCCTCTCTCCCAGAGTCTGTGAGTCTCCATCTGTCTGTGTCTAGACTTTAGTCTCTTAGAAATTCGTGGGGGGGGGGGGTGGGAGGGAGAGAGAAAGAGAGAGAAGAGGGTGGAGGGGTGGAGGGAGAGAGGCTTCAACCTTCTTCTTGAAGGAAACCACATCGATCCGACATGACCCAGAAAACCAAAGGTCACTAAAGTACAGTTTCACCAGGAGGAAATCAATCCTCGAGGTAATAAAGATAAATATATCACGTGCGTGCTATGGGGCCAAAGTCTGCGCCTCCTTGGAGGAAATGTCTGATCAAAGGAAGTGTTTTTCTTCCCATTGTAGTTTTAAGATAAAAATTCCACTTTGGGCAGATGGAGAGGGAGATAAATTTTAAACCGGCAAAAATAAGTCCTCTTTAAAAAAAAACATGCACCGCAAGGGACAATGGTTTCCTTTCTCTCCATTACACAGAACATCAATCAACAATGTGTGACTCGAAGCAAATTGTGGAGCACTTTGGGACATTGCAATTCCAGACCCTTCGAGCAGTCTTAAAGCGAGGCATTTATTCAAACAGTCATTATATTTGTCACATGCTCCACGCCATCGAGCCACAGCAACATCCTTACAGGCAGCAATACCTCAGGAGCAAGATAAACTCAATTTTTGTGATGAAATGCTGCATCCCCAGGCACTAACACGACGGATATTTAAAAATCTTAAATGCCTCTCGTTTTCTTTTTCGAGCTCCTCTCACACTTTCAAACCTTTATTTTACTCCTGATGTCAATTTTCACCTGCATACTTCATTCAGCTCATACCAGACTTTCACAGTTAGGGTTTGAATTTTCCTCCCCGCAGAGTCCTTCCAATCAGACACTTACTGGGAGGGGTATTGGTATGTTTGTGTTAAGTTCCTTGAACCTGAAACATCAATCTTACTTTTAAAACCACAGGGCCACAATTAGACAGGATCCAGTTAGCCAGATATCCATAAAAACCAGAACGCCAAAGTGGAAATCAAACCACGGGGTAATAAACAGACACATCTAACATGGACCCCACGGCAGGCAACATGTCCAATAGGCAATGGTTCTACTCTGGAGGTTGTTCTCGTTCTAAACTGTCCTGGCTTCAGACTTCTCGAATGTTCACATTGCAACTTTCCAAATTAACACCCCACGGGATAAAAGATAAAAGACCAGTGAAAAGCGAAGGTTTAGCAGTTTGCAGCAAAATTACAAAAGAAGAGCACAAGTTAATCTGCATGCCACCCAACATCGACTGTGTTCTATTATATTATAACAACATTAAAATACAGAGCAAATAATAAGAACGCAATTAACCAAAGGCTTCAAATATTAATTATAAGATGCATTTAGCCAAGCCACAATTGCACCCACGCACATTCTCCCAATGCACACACTACCCATACGCACGTCCCCATACACACCTCGCCCATAAACACCAGGTCCACGCACTCGCTTCCACTCGCATGTCCTCCTGCGCACTCCCACACATGTCATCACCAAAACACACCCCATGGTCACACCCCATATTCGTTAACCTATGTGCACTCACCCACCCACACACATTCATGCACATGCAGTTCCCCATGCCTATTATCTAATGTGCACACGAGTATGCACACACTCGCTAGCGCAATTCCTCACGTGATCTCCCCATGTGCACTTCGCCATGTGTGTTCCCACAAATGCACATACTAATACTCAGCTCTCGATGCCCACTCCCCAGTGTCCATTGCCTCATGAATAACATCCACATACATGCACCAGTTGCACTTCCCCATGCGCATACCACCATATTCTCACACCCGACTCAACACCTGCACGTCAATGGCAAACACCGAAACACACAACTCCTGCAAACTTCGAATCTGTCACGTATACAGTCCCTACACTAAAACTCCTGACACATTTCCACAAAAACAGACACCTCCACTCACATGACCTCACATGCAACACACCACACGCACACGAATCCAACGCAAACATCTCTGCCACAACACACACCTGAACAATCCGAACCCACAGCATCACACAACCTGCCCCCAAAGGTCTGCAGACAGACCCCCGTACGCAATATCCAGCACACACATCACATGTGCACAACCCATATTGGCATATCTCCCACATACCCCCATACACACCCCCCACACACTCCATGCACACTGCCTTATAGAAACCCTACTTCCCACACGCACACACCCAAGACACACCGTCATACACACCACCGTCACACACACCGCACACACAGACCCCAAATAGATATATCATCCCAAACACACAACTAGACATACACCCATACACATACATGCTCACACATAAACACCACGACATGCCTACCAGTCACAGCCCATCCCCCACATAAAGCCAACGCACACTCCACAAACACGACCTTCCCAAATACCCCCCTCACACACCCAACACACCGACAAATTCTTCCAGACTGCCCACATCACACAGACAGCGCACACTACACTGACAGGCCATCCCACACACATTTTCCCAAACACAGCCAACGCACAATCCCACACTTGCCCTTGCACACCCAAAGCAAATCCAATCCACGCATACAACTCGAAGCACACCCCCACAATGCACACCAACACACACCCCACACGCTGCCAATGCCCACGATACACATACAGCCCACCCAACATACAGAGTCCACTCACACACTACTTATACCTCCCACATACACACCGCAGGCACACTCTGAAGCACACACTCCTCGCAAACCTCCCACCAGACATCCCCAGACACATTTGACACCACACACCCACACAGAGCTCACATAGAGCCCAGGCCATACTCAAAGCCTACCAATACACAAAAAGAACCACACACCGCCGTCCCACTCATTCCCTTCTACACGCATTCTCCCACACTCAAAACCACACACAAAACCCAAGTACATATCGCAGCGTGCAATGCTTCCACACACACACTCCTCACACATCTTTGCCACACATATTCCCACATGCTCCCCATACAGCCCCATACACACAGCCCTGCCAAATATGCAAATCTCCAAATCCACAATCCCACAAATGCCCAAAATAGGCATACACACTTAATCTGACAAATCTGTTAGACAGATATACATTTTCAGTTTGGTGTTATCTGTCTCCAACTTTGATCCCTTGGATGGAGTCGTGTGAATGAGATCTTATTTTCAGGAGAGGAAGCCTTATAGGATATTTTTTGTCTTTTGAGGAATCTGCAGACTATAGTTTTTTGAGTATCTGTTCTTCTTGAATACGTTGCGTAGGTGGTTCTCCTCTGTTTTCTGAAGTTCATCTGTGCTGCAGTGTGAAAACCTCAAAAAAGTCAAAAACATCATTCTATACCTGCAGACAAATGTCGACTCACTGTCACCCTGAATAGAACGGATTACATCGAGAAAGCCAATGCAGTACTTGCATACACCAACACCTAACAACAGGTGGGGCTAGATCCGACCCCACAACTAGGAAACAAAATTACATATCTCCTAAGAAAATTCCGGACAATTAAACAAGACGGAATTCCAAAAAATGAAACCAGACGGGACAAATACCCCACGATTCGACAGACTACCAGAAATCCATAAACCAGGAGCCCCCCTCAGACCTATAGTCTCACTACACGGAACACCACCTTACAGACTGACTGCATGCAAGACTAAAATACCTCTTAGAAGAGTCGCAGCACTCCATCCACTCCACCCAGGGCTTCCTAAAAATCATTAAAAACACCAAAATAGAGTAAGACAAAACAATGATCTCGTTTGTCTTAACAGCACTTTTTACCTCCATCAACATCGACCTGGCAAAGGAAACACTGACCACACTTTTCGAAGAGATCATCACATACACCCCAACCACCATCAATCACATTACCAAGGAAAACATCATGAAGCTTGTAGATCTTTGCCTCAGCACCCACTTCACCTTCAACAGCATAATCTACAAACAAACCAACGGCACACCCATGGGATCTCCACTATCAGGATTCAAGCCGAAGTGGTAATGCAAAGACTAGAAAAAAAAACAGGCCTACCAACCATCAAACCAAAAATCTGGGTCCGCTACGTAGATGACACCTTTGTCATCACAAAACGAAACATGATAGAAGAGACATTTAACATCATCAACTACACCCTCCCAGGCATAAAGTTCACCCAGGAGGAAGAAACCGACAACGAACTCGTATTCCTGGATCTCACAGTCGAAAGAACGGAGAACTACAAACCCGAGTATACTTTTAAACGACACAGACTGACCAAATACTTAACTACACCAGCAACCATCCCAACACACACAAACGATGCTATATCAGAATACGATTGCAACGAACCACCTCACACAGCAGCACAGAAAAACTTCGAAAAGCAGAGGGGAACCAACTTTACAACGTATTCAAGAAGAACAGATACTCAAAAAATACAGTCTGCAGATTTCTCAAGAACAAACCACGACAAGCAGGCCAAACACAGCCAGAACCTCTGAACACCTTACCATATATCCAGGACGTTTCAGAAATGACAGCCAGACTAGTAAGACCCCTTGAGATCTTAGTCGCACACAAACCCACCAACACTCTCAAACAAAAACGAACAAACTTAAAAGACCCAGTACAGCCCATGGACAAAACCAACATCGTCTACAAAATTTCATGCAAGGACTGCCACAAACACTACGTATGACAAGCAGGAAGCAATTTGGCTACCAGGATACATGAACACCAGCTAGCCACAAAAAGTCATGCCCCTTTCTCCCTCGTAGCCCTACACACGGAGAAAACAAAACACCATTTCGAATAGCACAACATATCTATCCTGGGACAGGCTAAGCAGCGACATACCAGAGAATTTCTAGAGGCCTGACACTCCAATCATAACATCATAAACAAACACATAGATCCTGATAGCATCTATCCACCCTTCAGAAAACGAACAGGAAATGACATCACCACAAACCCCTGGAACCCCATCCAGGACAAACATATAAATAGAAAGCAGGAGACAACAGCTTCGCTTCACTTGGAGGTCGCCACTGATGATGTTACCTATCCAGGGAATGAAACGTCTGAATATCAAACCTACAGCTTAGCGAACAAGCGTCCACCCCATAGCCTAATATCTCACCAACAAATCAGATTTCCAGTTTGGTATCGTGTGAAGGTGCTGGCTGCTCATGGGATTGCAGTCAGAGCCATATTTGTGGCACGACAAGCTGCCTGACTGTACAGGAGCAAAGGGTTAAGGAATAGGAATAACAGTCAAAGGGGATTCAGTCAATTGAGCAAAATGCAAGCATTTCTGTGCCTGTGAACGTATCTCCAGGATGGTGGAAACAAGAATGTCAATGTCTGCGTAATATTCCTCTGTGATAAGTTTAACAGTCAGAGGTCATGTTCCATGTTATTCTCAGCCACCTTGGTCGGAAGTGTGAAGTAGACTGGTAACCAGAATTTAGTGAGGTAGATGGGAGTTTACCAAGCAGGACCTCAGATGTAACAATCATTGGAAGAATCATAGTGTCGTGTGTAAAGTTGTGCAGCAATAGAATTACGAGACCGATGAAGCAGCAGGTAGAGGTTCAGAATCCTGGGGCATTGAGACTGGCACTGGAGAAGGCAGCAAGTGTATAGGCTGGATAAGATGCTAAGTGGAGAAAGTGAGGTCTGCAGATGCTGGGGATCAGAGCTGAAAATGTGTTGCGGGAAAAGCGAAGCAGGTCAGGCAGCATCCAAGGAGTAGGAGATTCGACGTTTTGGGCATAAGCACTTCTTCTTCAGGAATAAGGGCTTATGCCCGAAACGTCGAATCTCCTGCTCCTTGGATGCTGCCTGACCTGCTGCGCTTTTCCAGCAACACATTTTCAGCTAAGATACTAAGTGACAGAGCTGCAACTAAGAGTCTGATGCAGCGCTTGACAAGTGCTTTTGGGAGGCAATTAAAAGAATTTTGATAGCGCTAGTTAACCAAACAGGATAGTAGTTGAAACTACCTGGATTCCCAACCTACTTGGATATGTAACTGGTACCATTTTAAAATAGCAATGTTAACAGCGAAAGATGGTCTTAGAAAGAAAGTCTAAATCTCTGTGCCTCTGCATCCATGCGAATGCTTGCAGCGGAGTAAATAAGATTGGGGAATATGTCAGAGAGCAAGATGGTTCTTCCAACGAGAGAATGGATTTGGTTGAAGCAACATAACAGAATCTGTCTATTTACACAGTGTGGAACGGGCGGTATGACACCACCAAGTGGAAAGGATGTGGAGAACAAATCAACAAGGCAGTCCCAGAGAGATGGCAATATGATAGAGTGGTAAAGTTGAAAAACTTAAATTATTCAGAAAATGATTGGGATTTTGGTCGTGTAGAGGGAAGACTTTATGGAAGAGGGCTGACTGCAGAAGTATTTGTCCAGCCCAAGAGGGCATGTACGGTTGGAGCTGGTCCTTGGCTGGGGCAAGCGAACCCAGTGTCAGGAGGGAAGCGTTTTTGTGTACATCGATCTGTTGTAAGTTTCAGGATGGCGATCGAGAATGATATGCAATAATTGGAGGTGAGACAAATTAGTTGACTGAGAGCTGCCTTCAAAGGGGAAAGAATGAAGCTGGGAAATATTGATAGAACACCAGCTTGGTCAGAGAAAGAAAATCTGGCGAATGGGCGCCCTTGAAAGATGAGAAGGCTTTGGTCCAGTTGAGGAATGGTTCATCAAATAGGAAAGGCAGGATGAGAAAAAAAGTGCTCCCCGAATGATGGAGAAGAGCAACAGAATCGGTGTCAGATAGATATTCGAATTTGGAACCAAGAGGAGTGCTGACCGTTCAGAGGGGAGATGGTAGAGCAATGATCAATTATGGGAAATCTGAGAGCCAACATTAAGCTGTCCCAGAATCCTTTGTGGGCACCACATATTGAGCGTGCTAAAAGGGAAATACAACTGGTTCAAGACGAGAAAGTTATCTGTGTGTCGTTCGGATACACTTGAATCTTTTGCCAATGCATGATCCAATGAATTGGCTCACTATTGTGACTAAATATAATGTGTAAGGACAAGGAGGAAATCAGAAGATCATTGCTCAGTAATGTGTACAGGTGAGGAGCTAGGGTAAATATAATCGGACAAATGCGAACCTTCTGTGTCATGAGACTTCTGTGCGCTGATGTGTGATGTCCTGAGGCATTATTATTGTAATCGTTGTATCCAACTCTCATAAAATCCGATCTCTACATCTTCTTCGATCCCATATGGTATATGTCGTTCTCTCTATCAGCCAATGCAGCCCTGTTTATCTCTGCGTCTCATATAGGCAGAGTAAACTTGCTTTCGCTGCAGTGCGCTGGCCCCTAAATTCATCCCTCTCTCTCGAAATAATAACCCTCAAGTCCTGACATCTCTCCCTTTCTCTGTAAATATTCTGATCCAGACAAACCTCCCGATCTTTGCAATTACCTCCAGTCCACACAGCCACCAATGTCACTCACTCCCTGCTGCTGACAAACATCATTCTCTGTGTAATATCGTCCAGCCACTACAATGCTCATTATATCTGAAACTTCCTCCAGCACCTATAACTCTGCCCATCTCTTTACCTTCCTCCAACCCCGACACTTTTCCCGACTGAGTAGCCTTCTCCAATATCGAACCAGCCATGTAACATCCACGAGACCATACAGAGTTCCAACGGTTTAACCACCTTCAGGCCCTCCCACCTCCGGATCTTTACAACCTCTACGTACCAAATATTTCCCAGATAATTACGAATGATGTTCTTCTAATAAATCCGAGGCTGGGACTTACTCGGTGACCGTTTTTCCTGTATCTCAGAATTCCAGCCTCGAAGCATTCATTTAGTCCCTGCTTCTGTATTGAACAATGCTGCGGTGTGAGCAGTATCCAGTCTCCTGCACCATTCCTTTATCAAGTGAGGATTGGATAATGATGGTCAGTAAAAGACAAGGGATTTTTCCGAGCCTTCGTTTGAGAGCCTGGATCACTGTGTTCGTCCATTTTATAAATCCTCTCTCAACATGTTTCTCACACCCAGTTTTCCACATCATATTTTGGACTCTTCCCTGTTTTGCTCGAAACAGAAAGAGACCGAAATCATCATATCCTTTGGTCAAGTCTCATTTTAGTCAAGGTTCATGGAGGATTTATATCCGCAAGTGTAAATGCATTTTCACGTAATACCATGCACAATCATCCTCATTAACTTTCTTCCCTGCCCCTATGTTCTTCCTCTCATCTGACACTAACTCGATGATTTTTCCCTTCGTCATAACAACTGCCCCTTTCTATTTTATCCAACAATGGAGCAGTCTTCCCGTTACAGTTTCCATATTCAAAACTTCATGAAACACATGAATTAAAAGTCCGAAACTCCTGGGACATGACAGAGTGGGAAACGAATAAAGGGGTACCATTTTCTGGGCACGCCACTGAGGTTCTGGTGGACGGCATCGTGCATATCCCACAATAGGACAGGAAGACGCAAGAGTGATAGGGACAGCCCAAAATTCAGCTCCTCAACCCTAACAGGGAAAGAATCCGTACACCAGCAATCATGAGAGGCCGGCTTATTGTGCCCAACTCCCGGACTGGGAACTGAGACTCCCCTTCTCTCACTGTGCTGGGCACGATGACTGACTGGAGCCAATGATATCAAGCTTCCTGGTTCCGTGTCTGCTGTAAACAAGACAATGCCTTGTAAACCTGGTAGGTCTGGCTGAGGACAAGTACTCCTAAAGGCAGAGTTAGCCAAGGGAATTTTCCTATGATTATTCAAGTCTGCTTCAAGTGAGTGTGTACACCCATTCAGTGAGCAGTTCAGAGGGGCAGTCCATGAACTGGGTGTTTGTCGCTGAGCACCGTGTCCTTGCAGCAGCATTGAAATTAGAGTTGTCAGTGCACACTCTGATGCAGCGATGATGTACAGAGGCGTACAGTCAAGGAATCGAAAATGTTCTGATATCAAAAGGCTGGCATGGAATTCATGCTAACAATGATGGGTGTGGAGTGCATGCAGCTTCTTTCTGTGCAGCGTCCCTGAAGACAACGGTTTTCATGATAGAAATCCGCAGGATCGAGGCGCGAGATGGCGTCACCAGTTTCCAGCTCTGCCATTCATATCAATGTCTCCATGTTGAGATTCCCCACAGTGGGAGGGAAGATATGAAGCTGCGAATTGAGAGACCAATATTAATGTGGCTGTTGATCATGAGTAATTATTTAGCTAGCCTCTTACCATTCCCTTGTCTATGAGAGCAGAATAACGCAGGAACAGACCCTTTAACCCAGCAAGCCTACCCTGACACAGGATTTGTGGCCTTTTCAGAGACATGGCAAAAGGAGGTACAGAAATGCTTTTTGCAGATTCCCGGGTTTAGAGGTTTCAGCAAGAACAGTGAAGATGGCAAAAGACGTGGGGATGTGGAATAATAATCAAGAGAATTATTACAGCAGCCGAGATAACGTTTGAGAACTCATCCAGTGATGGAGTTTGGTCTGAGT
The DNA here is from genome assembly GCF_020745735.1 of Hemiscyllium ocellatum. Classification (NCBI taxonomy): domain Eukaryota; kingdom Metazoa; phylum Chordata; class Chondrichthyes; order Orectolobiformes; family Hemiscylliidae; genus Hemiscyllium; species Hemiscyllium ocellatum. The sequence goes on from NC_083422.1 coordinate 169,535, forward strand.
TAGAAACAGAAAAAGAGAGGCACACTGTTAGGTGTTTTCTCTCGGTCTCCAAATTGTTGTAGGAATGTAGAAGAAAGCATAGCAAAGATGATTCCCGGCAGGAGAGAGACTTACAGAGTGGTTGTTATGGGGATCTTTCACTTCCCCAATGTTGACTGTGAATACGTTAATTCAAGTAATTTAGATGCATCAGTTTTTGTTCAATGTCTGGAAGAGGGCTTCCTCACACAGGATGTGAACATGCCAACAAGGGGCGCAGCTACATTGGATTTGATACTGGGGTGTGAATACGACAAGGTGTTAGATTTTAGGCAGGTGAGCACTTTGGCGACAATGACCATAATACGATCATGTTAACAGTAGCAATGGGGAGGCAAAGGTAAAAACCGCAGGAAAAGAGGTATAACTGACGGAAAGGCTATTATGATGATGCATTAGGCAAGATGTAGGATGCATAGGATGGGGTAGAAAAGAACATTCTTAGTGAAATGCGGAGATAAAGACTACAAGATTAGAAGGGATTGAGGTTGACAATTTTGGTAAGTCTGAAAATAGATAAGGCCCCTCGGGAGGATGGGATTTATGCTCGTATTCTCGGGAAGGCGGGTGGGGAGGTAGACTGCAGATCCGTTGGCTTCGACCTTTCTGTCATCATTGTGGTAGTGCCATAAGACTGGAGGATAGCGAATGTTGTTCCCCTGTTTAAGAAGGGGAGTCGGGACAATATTTTTACTTATAGACTACTGAGCCTATCTTCAGTTGTGGCTAAGCTGTTGGAAATGTTTATAAGTGTCAGGATTAATATTCATCTGAAAAGGAAGCGTTTGATTAGGAATAATCAACACGCTTTTGGGAAGGGTAGGTTGTGCCTCATTAACCTTATTGTGTCCTTCTAGAACGTGACAAATAGGTGGATGCAGGTATGTCGGTTGATGTTGGGTATACGGACTTCAGCAAGGCATTTGATAAGATTCCAAATGAGAGGATATTGCATAAAATATGGACTTTGAAGTTTGAATGTGACTTCGGATCAGAAATTGGCAAGCTGAAAGAATACAGATTGTGGTGGTTGATGGGAACTGTCCATCCAGGAGCTCAGATATCACAAGGAACTGGTTTGGGATCACTGTCGTTTGTCATTTTCGGAAATGTTCTGGAGATGGGCTTGGAAGGATGAGTTAGAAAATTTGCAGATGACATTAAGGTAGGCAGAGTTGTGGTTTGTGCTGAAGGATGTTGTGAGTTACAGAGGGACATAGATAAGCGAAAGAGCCTGGCAGAAAAGGGGCAAATGAAGTTTAATGCGGAAAGGTGTGAGGTAGTTTACTTCAGAAGAACTAACAATAATGCAGAGTATTGGGCAAATGGCCACATTCTTGACAGTGTCGATGAACAGAGAGATCTCAGTGTCCAGCTGCATAAGTTCCTGAAAGGTTCTACTCAGATTGATGAGGTTATTAAGAGGCATATGGTCTGTTGGCGATTACTGGTACGGGGATGGATTTTCGGTACCAACTGGTCATGCTTCAGCTGGACAAGACACTGTTTAGGCCGGACCTGAAGGATTGCATGCAGTTCTGTTCGCTGCATTACATAATGGGTATGAAGGATTTTGAAACGGTTCAGAGTATATCTACTAGGATGTTGCCTTGGATGCAAGGAAGGTCTCAGCAGTAAGGACTGAGGGAACTGAGGCTGTTTTCGTTGGAAAGAAGAAGATTGACTTTTGACTCAATTGAAACGTTTACGATAATCAGAAGGTGAGATAAGGTTGAGAGTTAGAGCTTTATTTCCTCAGATAGAGAACGATAAAACGAGGGGTCTAAGCTTTAAGTTGAGATTTGATAGATTTAAAACAGATGTCAGTGTTAGTTTTTTTTTACCCAGAGAGTATAGAAGCATGGAACGGACTGCCCGCAATGGTAGTACTTGGATCGGCTCCGGGTTCTCTACTTATTGTCATTCACATAAATGATTTGGATGCGAGCATAAGTGGAACAGTTAGTAAGTTTGCAGATGACACCAAAGCTGGAGTTGTAGTGAACAGCGAAGAGGGCTACCTCAGATTACAACAGGATCATGACCAGGTGGGCCAATGTGCTGAGAAGTGGCAGATGGAGTTTAATTCAGATAAATGCGAGATGCTGCATTTCGGGAACGCAAATCTTAGCAGGATTTATAAACTTCATGGTAAGGTCCTGGGGGGTGTTACAGAATATAGAGACTTTGGAGTGCAGATTCATAGCTCCTTGAAAGTGGAGTCGCAGGTAGATAGGATTGTGAAGAAAGCGTTTGGTATGCAGTCCTTTATTGATCAGAGTATTTAGTACAGGAGTTGGGAGGTCATGTTGCGGCTGTACAGGACATTGGTTTGGCCACTGTTGCAATATTGCGTGCAATTCTGGTCTCCTTCGTACGGGAAAGATGTTGTGAAACTTGAAAGGGTTCAGAAAAGATTTACAAGGATGTTGCCAGGGTTGGAGAATTTGAGTTTTTGGGAGAGGCTGAACAGGCTGGGGCTCTTTTCCCTGCAGCATCGAAGGCTGTGGGGTGACTTTTTAGAATATTACAAAATCATGAGGGACTTGGATAGGATAAATATACAAAGTCTTTGCCCTGGAGTGGGGCTGTCCAGAACTAGGAGGTATAAGTATAGAGTGGGGGGGGTGGAAGATGTAAAAGAGACCTAAGAGGAAACTTTTTCACGTAGAAAGTGGTACGTGTATGGAATGAGCTGCCAGAGGATGTGGTGGAGGCTGGTACAATTGCAACATTTAAGAGGCATTTGGATGTGTATATGAATAGGAAGAGTTGGAGGGATGTGGGCCAGGTGCAAGCAGGTGTGACTAGATTGTGTTGGGATATCTGGTCGGCATGGCCAGGTTGGACCGAACGGTCTGTTTCCATGCTGTACATCTCTATGACTCTATGACTGTAATAGACTCGCCGACGTTGAGATGGCATTTACATGGTCATTGGACATACGTCTGAATAGTAATGAAATGGAATTGGTTAGATGGGCATCAGGTTAATTCCACTGGTTGATGCAGAATCGAGGGTCAAAGGGTCTATGCTCAGCTGTGATGATCGGTATTCTATGACATTCTAAATTAAAAAGATAGTTTTGGCTTCTGCACATTGAATGTCGTTCTGTTCACTACCTACTCATTGCTGTTTCAAGATATCGCCTACGTTGCTACTTTCTTTCCTTCTGCTCTATCAGTGCATTCTAGTTATTTTCACATTCTGTCTGGAAAAGAAAAAAGAAAATACTTGCCTGTCGTATCTCCGTCAAACTTCCCCGTTTTACCGAATAACAATGCCCCCAAGTAATTGATATTTCTATTCTGCGATAAAGCTTCCAAATATCCTTCTATCTATGGCTTTGGTAATTTTATAAATGTTTATGAGGTAGCCCCTCAGTCACTGATGGCAACGTGAAAATAATACAAGAATTTTACAATTTCGCCTGAAGCCTGGACTTAGCAGTCTAATCCTTTTTGCATTTGGAAACACACTTTCATGGAGCCACTTTATCTCCCCTCCGAATACCTGACACTGCCCTGATTCTAATTTATCGTCTCGCTATTGTTTCCTGCTCACTTGAATGAAATCTCTTCTCAGCTTTATAAAATGTGTCTGGTCATGCTAAAATTCTCAGTCCGAGTCAAGCTCTGTCCTGTACAATACATAGGTAATGTGATGAACTTTGATCACTATTTCTGAAATGATGCCCTTTTTCTTCCAGTGGTAATGAGCGTGGAAGCTGCTGCCTCAGGAGTGCCAGTGTACTCACACTTGCTGATGGGTGTCGATGGTGAAGGGACGGAGTGATTGTCAATGTGAACCAATCAAGTGAACTGCTTTGTCTTTAATCGTGTCAAGCTTCTTGTGTACTGTTGGAGCTACAGTTATTCACACAAGGGGAGATGTCTCCATCGTATTCATAACTTGTACCTCGGAGATAATGGGCAGGTTTTCGCAAGACAGGAGAAAAGTTAAACACTACAGGATTCCTAACTTCTGACCTGATGTTGCAACCAAAGAAGTTGTTCCTTCTTGGATAAAACTCAGAATGTTAGTGTCAATGCTCACAGAGGTGATAATGCCTTTGGATGTTGAATAGCGAGGGTGTGATGGTTCATGATGGTCATTGTCTGACATCTGTGCGGCATGTTTGCTACTTGACACTTGTCAGACCAAGTCTGGCCTTTGCCCAAATCTCATTGCATTTGAACTGTTGAAGTGATCTGAGGAGTTGAGAATTTTAAATTCACAAGCAATTCTCATTACATCTGAACGTATGTAGGAACGATTTTGCACATGGTTGGTTTTCCCACGTGTCTTTGTTCTTCTCTATGGCTGTGGATTTGCATGCTTCCGTCTATTAAGCCATGATGCATTGAATGATTCAGATTGTATGTAGTGTTACTACTGAGCATCGGTGGTGGAGGGAATGCCATTCGTGGAAATGCCAGCATTTAAATGTGCTGGTTTAGTCCTGAGTTATTCCTAGGATGCAATCCATCACAGGCTTTGGGGAATCAGCAGGTAAATTATTGTAAAGTTCCTAGCCTCTGATTTGCTCATGTTATTTAACTCGTCAAAGATGGCACCAACATGTTCAACACTACCATATTGGGGACTCATTGAAGGGAATGAAACTGAAAACTAAAGACTGATGTTTTGATTATTTATTGTCTTATTTCAGTCATATTTGTGTGTCATGAACATTATTTGCTAATTGTCAGAATGAAGCAGGATATTTCTAGGTCTCGTTTCATTTGAACGTGAACTGTTTCAAGAGTGATATAGTCAGTGAGCATTTCCCATGTCTGACCTTATGATGGAGAGAGAGTCATTGCAGCAGTTGAAGGTGGTTGAGCCTCAGACATTCCCTTTCCTGAAGAAGAGCTATCCTGGATTTCGAATTACTGACTATCAGAACGATTTTTTTTCTCTTGTGTTAATTCCAACAATCTGATTAATTATAACTTCACTCTGTCTCCTGTTGACACACAGTGTAAAATGGTAACTTGATGTTAATAGTAATTACTCTCAGTGTCCCTTTGGAATTCCACTTTTTGGAACTGAGCTTGCAACGGAGTCAGGATCTGAGTGAGCCTGACAGGAGACTAACTGAATAATACTGAGCAGGTTATTGCTGATTGACGACATTATTACTGACAACTTCCTTCAAATTTCGTTGGTAGACTATACACCAATTGGCTCAGTGTCTGTCTGTAATGAAAGTGTCATGCATTTGTTTACAGGACACAGTTGGGAATTTTTTCACTTTGTTGTTCGACGTCAGTATTTTTGCTGCAATGGAACAGATTGGCTAAAAGTGTGGAATCTCCAGGGTGGAATCACAGTTTCTGTTGTCTACAGTTGCTTTTTGACATAGCATGGAGTGAATCCAATTCTCAGAAGATTGGTGTGTGCGATGCTGGGGCGCACTGAAGAAGGTTTAAGTGGGACGTCTGCTCAGCTCTTCTGGCTGAAGATTGTTATAAATGTTATAGCTTTATTTTTTCCTGTTGTGCTGCATTCCCCTACAACTGGAAATTTCATTGTTGGAGATCAACCTGCTCCTCCAATGATCTCTTCCATTGTCCAGTATCTTATATATCTACATGTGGAGGATTCGATACATTGATTGAGGGACCACTGAGCTCTGCTGATCACTTTTTGTTATGCTGTTTAGCATGGACGCCGATTTGTTTTGTCGCCGAAGACAGGACGTTATTCTCCAGATTATCCCCTTATATCTAGGTTTGGCTGCTACTGCTCCCAGCATGTTCTTCTGTATTCTTCATTGACACAAGATGAACCTTAGCTTCATGGTTACTGTAGATTAGGAGAAATGCCATGCAGTGAGATTGCAGAATGTATGGTTTGTACAGAGGGCGATTCTCATGTTGCTGATGGTCCACTCCACCTCATAGACGCATCGTCATTAGTTGTTAGATATGTTTGAAGTCTTTCCTATGGAAAACACAAGCCGTTTCATATCATGTTGCAGGGTCTTCAAAATCGGAAGTTGGCCCCTCCTCCCCACAAGAAGTGCGCAGTGGCCATTCTTACTGATATAGTAAATGGACAGCTGTGTTGCAGCAGGCGGATTGGTGACGATGTGGTCAATTATATATTTCTCACTTATTGAATCCCTCTTAATCTGCCGCAGAGCAGTGTAGCAGACACAGGATCCAGCTTCCGTGCTGAACACTATATTGTCTACATGCCGAGGAGCTTCCCTCTCGGCCTGGCTCTTGCCTGTCAGTGGGATAGAACCTACGAGAGAATGTGCTGATGTTGCCTGGAAGAGGATTCTGCTTTGCAGACAATTTCATACTATTGCTTGATTAGTCTGTGGGAATTATATGACAGATCTCATTTACGTTTCATATATTTTATACAGTGAAGTTTTTATACCACTTTATTTATTACATATTTTGTAATACACCAAAAACCTTTATTTTTCAGTTGAAAACAACTGAAGGGAAAATAACTAAATTACCAAAGTGCACTTTTAACTAATACACAGTTCAGTGACTATAGTAAACAGCTGGCTCATGTTCAGATCAGTGAACACACAATCTTGCAGGCAGCAACGCTGTTGAAAATGACTTTGAGAATAGTCTGAATTCAGACACCGTGCAACTGGATTTCACCACTAACTCCAAAACACAGGTCATCTGCAACATCTGTCTCGATACCTTCAAAATTGGAGCAGGACAGTTATTCACACAATCGATCATAATACACTAGTTGAAGACATCCCTTAAAAAATAGGGAAATGCGTGGGGCAGACTGGCCAATGGACCAGCACTTCAAACACTTCTAAAAATCACCTGACATCAAGCATGTATTGCAAGTTTATCTGCTCTAGTGTGCCACCTAAACTCTAATTTGGACCCGATACTAAATGAAGGTGCTATAAAGGAGATGGACTCCTGTCGTACATAGCTTCTGATACTGACTCCCTTCTTAATCATATCCAGTGTATGTCAGCACCACAACATCAGTAACCAAACAGAAATGTGCAGCTACATTGATGGCCAGCATGATACCAGGCCAACGTCTGTGTAAATGACTGGAGCTGAAAATTTCTTTGTCAATGTTTACAACATTGTACGAAACATGAACAGCAATGTCTTTTACTGAAGGAGCAATACCCTTGTATACATACTTTTTGATTGTGCAATAAGCACAAAATCCTCTAATTTTTTCAGTACTCTTTTATGACAACGATATGGTGAAAGCGATGCACGCAATACAGTAAGGGGTTTTGAAATGACGCGCATCATTCCTGTACCCAAGTGCAAAATAGTATAAAATGCAAGGACTTTGGAAACATATTTTCCCGAGTACTACTTCTATGTGGCAACATTCACACATAATCTTTTTCATGCCCCCCAATATTCTGTATCTCAACATTCCACAGACACATATGAGCACATTTTCAATTGCTTCTGTCTATCTCAAATTCAGAAATATGGTGTATGAATGTCAGTGCCTGTGTGATGCTAAGTCTGTTAACCATGTTTCTGAAAGACTGACAGATCGTTTAGAACAGCATTTCCCTCTAGCTGTTCACAGCAAACTGGTCTCAACCAACATGCGCTCACAAAACCCAAAACTCCGTGTCGAGCATTAGGCCTGTTTGGACAATAGTTTTCATTCTAACTTATTCCTGGAATGTGATTGTGCCAATATTTATTGCCCGGGCCCTGTTGTCTTGTCCTTGAGAATGTGGTGGTTAGCTGCCACATTGAATTTCTGCACTTCATGAGCTGTACGTCAACTTATAATGCCACTATGGCTGGAACTATAAATAGTGACACTTTTGGAAAAAACAATATACTTCCAAGTAAGTGTGGTGGGTGGCTTGGAACAGAACTTGAATATTGTGTTGGACCAATGTATCTGCTGACCTTGTCCTCCTTGATGGTGGTGGTTGCAAATGTACTTTGTCAGAAGCCTTGGTAAATTTCTACAGAACATGGCAGGCATTGCTGCGACTGAGTGCCAGTGGAGAACATAGAACATCGAACAAAGAAAAATACAGCGCAGTACAGGCCCTTCGGCCCTCGATGTTGCGCCGACCGAAGCCTACCTAACCTACACTAGCCCAATAACCGCCATATACTTATCCAATGCCCGCTTAAATGATCATAAAGAGGGAGAGTCCACCACTGCTACTGGCAGGGCATTCCTTGAACTCACAACCCGCTGAGTAAAGAATCTACCCCTAGCATCTGTCCTATACCTACCACCCCTTAATTTAAAGCTGTGTCCCTAGTACCAGCTGACTCCATAAGCGGAAAAAGGTTCACACTGTCAACCGTATCTAAACCCCTAATCATCTTGTACACCTCTATCAAATCTCCCCTAAACCATATTTTCTCTAATGAGAACAGCCCCAAGTGCCTCAGCCTTTCCTCATACGATCTTCCTACCATGGCAGGCAACATCCTCTGCACTCGTTCCAATGCCTCCACATCCTTCCGATAGTATGGCGACCAAAACTGCACACAATACTCCAGATGAGGCCGCACCAGAGTCTTATACGACTGCAACATGACCTCAGGACTCCGGAACTCAATTCCTCTAACAATAAAGCCCAGTACACCATATGCCTTCTTCACAGCACTATGTACCTGGGTGGCAAGTTTCAGAGATCTGTGTACATAGACAGCAAGATCCCTCTGCTCATCCACACTACTAAGTAGCCTACCATTAGCCCAGTAATCCATCTTCTTGTTACTACTACCAAAGTGAATGACTTCACACTTAGCTACATTGAACTCCATTTGCCACCTTTCTGCCCAGCTCTGCAACTTATCTATATCCCGCTGTAACCTGCCACATCCTTCTTCGCTGTCGACAATTCCACCAGCTTTCGTGTCATCCGCAAACTTGCTCTCCCAGCCTTCAAGCCCCTCCTCTAGGTCATTTATAAAAATGACAAGCAGCAATGGTCCCAAAACAGATCCTTGTGGAACACTGCTCTTAACTGCACTCCAAGATGAACCGAGACCATCAACTACTACCCTCTGTCTCCATCCAGCCAGCCAATACCTAATCCAAACCTCTAATGCACCCTCAATGCCACACCTCCGTAGTTTTTGCATTAGCCTGCCATGGGGTACCTTATCGAACGCCTTGCTAAAATCAATATACACCACATCTACTGCTTTACCCTTGTCCACTTCCTCGATCACCTTCTCAAAGAACTCAACAAGGTTTGTGAGACACGAAATGCCCTTCACAAAACCATGCTGACTATCCTTGATCACATTATTCCTATCCAGATGTTCATAAATCCTATCCCTTACAATTTTCTCTAAGACTTTGCCCACAACAGAAGTGAGACTCACTGGCCTATAGTTACTAGGGCTATCCCTACTCCCCTTCTTGAACAAGGGGGCCACATTCGCTATTCTCCAGTCTTCTGGCATTATTCCCGTAGACAACGACGACATAAAAATCAAGGCCAATAGCTCCGCTATCTCCTCCCTAGCTTCCCAGAGGATCCTAGGATAAATGCCATCAGGCCCAGGGGACTTATCAATTTTCATCCTTTCCAGTATTCCCCAGACCTCTTCCCTACATACCTCAAGGCCATCCATTTTAATCACTTGTGACTCAATATTCACATCAGCAACAGTGTCCTGTTCCTGAGTGAATACTGACGAAAAGTATTGATTTAGTGTCTCTCCAATCTCCTCCGCCTTCACGCACAACTTCCCACTACTATCCTTCACTGCACTGATACCTACCCTAGTCATCCTTTTATTTCTGACATACCTATAGAAAGCCTTTGGGTTTTCCCTAATCCTACCAACTAAGGACTTTTCATGTCCCCATCTCGCTGCTCTTAGCTCTCTCTTTAGATCCTTCCTGGCTACCTTATACCTCTCAATCGCCCCAACTGAACCTTCATGCCTCATCTTTACATAAGCCACCTTCTTCCCTTTCACAAGGGATTCCAATTCCTTATTAAACCACGGCTCCCTCACAAGACCCTTTACTCCCTGCCTGACTGGTACATACTTATCAAGGACACCCATTAGCTGTTCCTTGAACAATCTCCACATATCATTTGTGTTCTTCCCTTGAAACCTATTTTTCCAATTCACGCATCCTAAGTCATGCCTCACCGCATCATAATTTCCCTGCTCCCAGCTCTAACACTTGCCCTGCAGTGCACACGTATCCCTCTCCATCACTAGAGTAAAAGTCACCGAGTTGTGGTCACTGTCCCCGAAGGGCTCACCTACCTCCAAGTCTAACACCTGGCATGGTTCATTACCTAGAACCAAATCCAGTATAGCCTCACCTCTTGTTGGCCTGTCTACATGTTGTGTCAGGAAACCCTCCTGCACACATTGGACAAACACCGACCCATCTAACGAACTCGAGCTATAGCTTTCCCAGTCAATATCTGGGAAGTTAAAGTCCACCATAAAAATCACCCTGCTACTTTCACTCTTCTCCTGAATCATCCTCGCAATACTTTCCTCTACTTCTCTCGTACTATTCGGAGGCCAGTAGAAAACACCTAACAGGGTGACCTCACCTTTCCTATTTCTAACCTCAGCCCAAACTACCTCAGATGGCAAGTCTTCCTCCATCGTCCTTTCCACCGCTGTAATACTATCCTTGACAAGCAATGCCACACCTCCCCCTCTTTTACCCCCATCTCTGACCCTAAAACATTTAAACCCTGGAACCTGCAACAGCCATTCCTGTCCCTGTTCTACCCACGTCTCTGTAATGGCCACAACATTGAAGTCCCAGGTACCAACCCACGCTGCAAGTTCACCTACCTTATTTCTTATACTTCTGGCATTGACGTATACACACTTCAAGCCACCTTCCTGTTTACAGGCACCCTCCTTCGAGATCGATGCCATGTTCCTAACCTCCCTACACTCAAGATCCTGTACCCTAAAGCTACAGTCCAGGTTCCCATGCCCCTGCAGAGTTAGTTTAAACCCTCCCAAAGAACACTAGCAAACCTCCCCCCAAGGATACTGGTGTCCCTCAGGTTCAGGTGTAGAACATCTTGTTTATAGAGGTCCCACCTTCCCCATAAAGAACCCCAGTTGTCCAGAAACCGGAATCCCTCCCTCCTGCACCATCCCTGTAGCCACTCATTGAACTGTTCTCTCTCCCTATTCCTCCACTCTCTATCAAGTGGCACGGGTAACAAACCAGAGACAACAACTCTGTTCGTTCTAGCTCTGAGCTTCCAACCCAGCTTCCTGAAAGCCAGCCTAACATCCTCACCCCTCTTCCTTCCTGTGTCGTTGCTGCCAACGAGGACCACAATCTGGGGCTGCTCCCCCTCCCCCTTAAGGACCCGCAAAACACGATCAGAGACATCACGTACCCTTGCACCTGGGAGGCAACATACTAATCGTGAGTCTCTGTCGCCCCCGCAAAACCGTCTATCTGTGCCCTTCACTATTGAGTCCCCAATAACTATCGCTCTATCTTTCTCCACCCTTCCCTTCTGAGCAACGGGTACAGGCTCCGTGCCAGAGGCCTGAACCTCGTTGCTTATCCCTGGTCTGTCATCCCCCCACAATATTCAAAACGGTATACATGTTCTTCAGGGGAATAACCGCAGAGGGTCCCTGCACTGGCTGCTTCCTCCCACTACCCCTCACTGTCACCCATCTCGCTATAACTTTCGGAGTAACTACTTCCCTAAAGCTCTGATCTATGACCACCTCTGCCTCCCGAATGATCCGCAGTTCATCCAACTCCAGCTCCAGTTCCCTAACACGGTCTTGGAGAAGCTGGAGATGGGTGCACTTCTTGCAAGTGTAATCAGCAGGGACGCTAATGGCTTCCCTCACCTCATACATGTTGCAAGAGGAACATTGCACTGCCGTCGCTGCCATCCCTCTAAAAGGTAAACCTTAAAAACTAGATCTAAAGAAACAAACAAGCAAAATGCAGCACTTACCTGGTTACCACAACGGGTCTTATTATTAGGTTAGAGGAGGAGGGCGGGTGGGAGGCTGTTCCCCTGTAGTGCCTCAGGTTCTTCGCCTGCTCGCTTTTATAAGGAAAAAAAACCTTTCCAGGTAAGCTAGAGGGACACCAGCTTTCGGGTCCGCTAGGCGCTTAAAAAAAACTTTAAATTTTAGCCGTTAAAAAAACAATAACTGGACTATACCGCAACTTAAAAAAATCACCATCAGACAGCCGTTACCTGCTCCGCCGAGAGAGAAGGTAAAGCTGCTCTCAGAGAGTCAAATGGGAGTGTGTCATCGCATACATATTCAACGATGGAGGACAGGCGTTTAAAAAACCTGAGGTAAGTTATTTCTGCCGGATTATTTGCCCTGTACATGTTATTGCAACCAATGATTTTATACAAGTCGATAAGAGTGACGCTGGAAAAAGCAGGCAACATCTGAGGCGCAGGAGAGCCGATGATTCAGGTATTAGCTCTTCACAAGATTGGGTAATGCAACTATATAGTCAGTCCGGTTCTGGTTAATGGTAATCCCCAGGATATTAGCATTTGGGATTTCGGTGATGTTGATGGCATTTACTTTTAGAGGATATTGTCTAGTTCTATATTTTTAGAATTGTTCATTGTCTGGCACCTGTGCAATGCAAACGTTGTTTTTCACATTTCGGCTACGCCTGCACACAATGCATATCTGAGTAATTGGGAACATTGTCAAATCGTGAACATTAGCCAATCGTTGACGATCACCCCACTTGAGACTTTACAGTGGAGGATTAGTCATTTCTGAAACAACTGAAGCTTATTAAACCTCGGACAGAGAACACTATTGTATCTCACTAACAGTGGCCCTCTCTATGAGCTACGAAGCTTGTTTCAAGTTCCAATGGCTCCAAAGTAGTGGTACGACGTATCAGAACACATTATGTTTTTAAAATATCTACCATGATGAGCTGAGTGAGGACTTGATTGGCTCAATTATTCGGTTATTTGTAATGCAGATTAATACCAAGAGTGTGTGTTCCATTCATGCTGAGGTAACCGTAAAAGACTGCCCGACTCAACCTTTGCCTTTGCTTGAAGCATGACGACTATCAGTTTAAACTACCACCAGTCACCTCTGTATAACGAGAGAGCAATCCGATCATCCTTTCTTATTATTCACAAGTTTAACCTGCAAAACCGCCCCTGGTGACCTGCTGCAGACCTGGCCTGGACCTGAGATGGCTGCTCTCTAGAACCCCAACCAAATTCGTTTGTCCCAGGTATAACTTCGGCAAGTACAAAGTTTCCCTTGATTCCCATTTGATTCACTTTTGCTGTTAATCATTGATACCATACTCGGACAAATGCGGTTATGATGATAAGCGCAGTCACTCTCACTTCAACTCTGGAATTCAGGTTTGTTCAAAATGAAGTGTTTAACTTTAAACCGAGTTTTCAATGATGTCACGGGATGAGTGACAGTGGTAGATCCCAAACTGAGCTCTAATGTGCAGATTGATGTCGAAGAAGTGCTGCTAGGTATCACTGTACATGACATCTTTCATCAAACAGTAAAATTCAAAACCGATTAGAAAATGTTCTATGGAGCATAAAGTAAACGGATTGGCCGAATTTGAATTTGTTTTTGTTCCATAGCAACACAAATCTGGATGCTTGCTTCAACTCAATGTCAGAGACAGACAGCGAGAGAGAGGATGTTTGAGAGAGTTTCGGACACCTGGAGCGGCGATGGGACAGAGGGAGAGAATGAGATAGTGTGCAAGAGAGGGGCAGTCAAACTGTGGGAGGGACAGAGAGTGAGAGAGACATAGGGATCCGTGGAGAGGGAGACAGACAGAACGGGAGCGTGTGAAAGAGATAGAACGGGAGAGGTAGAGACAGCCAGTTTCAAACAGCAGGAGAGGAAGAGAGACAGACAGATAGATAGAGCCAGACATTCGGAGAGGGAGAGGGAGAGAACGTGTCAACCTGAGGGAGAAGGAGAGAGAGATAGTCAGACAGAGAAAGAGGAAGGACGTCACCCATATGGAAAGGTAGAGGGACACAGAGAGGGAGATTCAAACAGAGACAGACAGAGACATACAGAGGGACAGGGAGAAAAAGTGAGTGTCAACAAGAGGGATGGGAATAGGTGAGAGAGCTAGAGAGTCAGACAGAGGGAGAGACAGAGCTAAATAGGATCAGACGGAGGGAGAGGACGGAGGGAAAGAGTAAGACTGAGGGACAGAGAGAGTCAGACAGACGGAAAAGGAGGGAGGGAGGCAGTCAGAGAGAGGGATATGGTGAGAGAATGGGCGAGTAAGGCAGAGGAAGACAGTCGAACACTCGGAGGGGATAGTGTGAGAGAGAGTCAGAAAGTGGGAGAGAGAGACTCAAATTGAGACAGAGAGAGAGAGGGACAGAGTTTAACATTGGGAGAAGGAGAGAGAAAATGTGTCAAGTCGAGGGAGAGAGAGAGAGAGTCAGAGCGAATTCGAGGGAGACAAACAAAGACAGAGTGAGACAGAGGGAGAGGAGGGAGGGAGAGAGTGAGATGGTGAGAGAGAGAAACAGGCATTTGGGGAGCGAGAGAGAGAGAGAGAGGGAGAGAGACATGAGGCCGAAAAATATATTCAGACAAAGAGAGAGGGAGAGAGATCGAGTCAATCAAAGGGTGAGGAAGAGAGAGGTCCACACAGAAGGCCAGAGAGTGAGAGTCTGCCAGAGGAGGCAGGTGGGACAGAGAGTCAGAGAGAGGGATTGGGTGAGAAACAATGAGAGAAAGTCAGTGGGAAGGTGGAGAAAGAGAGAGTCGGACAGACGGAGAGCAGGCAAGCGGGTGAGTCAGAGAGAGGTAGAGAGTGGGCGAGAGAGATACAGATCGAGATATACCCAGAGTGACATATTCAGCCAGCCGTAGAGTATGCGAGTCAATCAGATAGAAGGAGGAGAGAATGAAATTCAATCAGAGGGACAGTGGCAGGGAGTAAATTTCAGAAAGAGAGAGACGGAGAGAGGGAGAGTTAGAGAGAAAGAGAGAAGGAAGAGAGACAGTCTGACATAGTGAAAGAGAAACAAGTCACACAGAAGGAGAGAGTGGGAGCTAGACATATTGAGGTGGCGTGAAAAACAGAGTACACAAGTGGGAGAGAGAGAGTTTCAGAGACAGGTAGAGAGGGAGATGGAGAGTCAGACAGAGGGAGAGGGACCGGAAGTCAGGGCGATGGTAACAGGTTAGAGAAACACATAGATAGACAGAGAGAGGGAGACGAGTGTGACATTCCGAAGGGGGAGGAGGGAGAGTGATAGAGAGTGTCAGACGGAGGGAAGAGGTGGAGAGAGAAAGAGACAGATAGCGGGATTGGGAGTGCCAGAGCCTAACATTGGTAGAGTTGATGATCTTAAATTTGAATTTAAGCAATAAATATATGTACGTTTTTATTAGAACAAAATGGTTTCTCGATTTAAAATAATGCTATTAAATGGCCCATGAAACATACTACTGATTTGCAGACTTAAGTTGTAGTTCAAAGATAAGAGGACAGTAGAGTTTTCGTAAGATGAATAGTGACCCATTAATTGAACAGTTGAACTAAAGTTGAACTGATGCATTACATGAAAATTTAAGTAAATAAGATACCCTCTTTTTTTAAAAAAAGACATTGGATTCGTCTGTCTTCAAGCATGTCACCATATTTAACATTTTTGTTTGTAATTATGACCTCTTTCCCAGGAAATATCATTGGATTAAATTGCTGGAAAACATTTCATCTTATTGTGCGTTCCTGGTCTTTCTTGTGATTAATGTTGGATTATTTCTAAAAAAAAGTTTTAATTTTTAAATGTAATTGCACAACTTCACCACAGAACACAGAAGCTTTCATCTCTGTGTTGCTGGATAAAATTCATCCAAGTACGTTAATTCAATAAACTAATGATCCCTGCTTTTTTAACGACCGCATTTGTTGATTCTTTTGACCGATGTTGAAACAAGAGACCCCTACTGAGGGGTCGACATCTTCATTTTGGAGCCGTGACACAATTCGGCTTGGACAAATTCTGAACAGCGGGGGTAAGAGTTAAATGTCCTTCACGATTGAGTGTTGAGGAATTCAGCCAGCCAGGAGTGCGTATTTTGAGAGTGTTTGGTTTTCCTCTCATTCAAATTGTGTTTGTTGTGCACCCTTGCTGTTTATTTTCCAGTCCAAATTAAAAGGATTGGTCACAGCAAGGGTTGGGGCTGGGGGACATTATATTTAAATCGTTTTAAAAAGGGAGGGGAGAGATATTTATTGAATGTGAGGGTGCTTTGGCACTAACGGATAGTGCTCTTCGAAAATTTCTGATTTCTGAGGGGAGGGATAAAATCTGAATTCCCAAGCTTCGTTAATTGCCGTTCTTTTTTAAAGAAAACTTATCTCCCAAACTTTGTTGACTTCCAAAGTCCTCTTGAGGTTTGTAATTTCTGGTTTCTGGTGTAAAAAAACTTCATTTATAATCGGGTTTGGACTATTTTAACTTTTTTCATTGTTTCAAAAACTTGATTGCTTAAACTTCGTTTCTTTCGGGTTTGAACAGTTTTTACTTTTTAACGTAATTTTTTAGAAATTCAATTTCTTAAACTTCGCTTATTTTCGAGTTCCGACTGTTTTAAATTTGTTTTGTTCAGTTTATAAAATCTTTGCTCTCTTAAACTTCGTTAATTTCCGGGTTTAAAAGAAAACAATTTCGATCTCTCGAACTTCGTTAAGTTTTTTTGTGATTTAAAATAAAATCAATCTCTTGAACTTCATTAATTTCCCGCTTTTTTAAAAAAAACTTCAACTTCTTGAATTTCGTTCATTTTCTCGTTTTACAAAAATATTCGATCTCCTGAACTTAGGCAATTTTCGAGTTTGAGAAAAGAACTTCGATATCTCGACTTTCGTTAATTTGCAGATTTTAAAAAAAACTCTTCAACTTCGTTAATTTCCAGGTTTTTAAATAAAAAGAAATTGATCTCTCGAAGTTCGTTACATTTCAGGTTTAAAAAAAAACTCCGATCTCTCGAACTTCATTCATTTTCGAGTTTTAAAAAATATCTTTGATTTCTCGAATTTTGTAAATTTCTGGATTTATAATAAGAAGATCAATTTCTTGAACTTGTTAATTTTCGGGATGAAACAAAATCTTTGATCTCTTGAACTTCGTTAATTTCTGAGTAAAAAAAAACACCTCAATCTCACGAACTTTGTAAATTTCCAGGTGAATAAAAATCAGATGCTTGCAATTTTAGCAGTTTTTGGAGGCTGTTGCCCTCAACAATTTCAATATGGGCAGGTATTAGAGAGGCTCCCAATATGGCAAGTCAGTAGTGAGTAAGGTGACTCCCGGTATTTTAAGTTTCTTGGAGGCAAGAAGCCTCCGGTATTTGAAGTAAGCAGGGAGTAACGTGACTGCCGATATTAGAAGTTTCGATGAGCAAAAGGCCCCTGATATTTGAAGTCAAGAGAGAAACAGTTGGCTCCCAATATTTGAAGATTTTAGGGAAGGCAAAATGCCTCCAGTTTTAAAAATACGTTATTGCTAATATAATCAAAAATAATACAGAATGACCAGTGAATAAATAACTATTTTTATGAAAATTATTGCAATATTTCTAGTCTTAACAATCAATTCAAGTATTGATTGATGTAATTTTTTTTTAAAATGTGTAATTACATGAACAGAACAGATGATCTGTTATCAACGTCAGTGAAATTACATGAAAAATTTACCGAAAATTCTGAGGCCTTTAGTAAAATGTCTGGAGGTCTAAACAAAACATTGAGTGATGAAGAATGGCCTAAAGCTGTTTAATTGGTTCAATCAGCTCAGAAATTGATTTGGCAACATTACATGGGAGCGGGAAGGAAAGAGTGGCGACAGTTTTATGATGAGAGGCACAAAGAATCATTTTGGCCCTCGTTACAGGATACTGCCACCAAATTGAGATTGAATTAACTGCAAGTGGTTCTATGAAATCTGTTGAGGTTGTTAATAGTGAAGGTGCTCGAGCAAAACAATTACAGCAACAAAGTGAGATGTCACAAGTGACTGGTAAACAAACAGAACTGCACAGTTCGATGGTTGGCTTTAGTTTTAACGAGGAAGACAATGATAATTCAGATATAGATGAGTGGTATTCTTTTTTGGGGCTCCAATTTCAAACTCTTTCTTCCAGGCTATTCAGTCTTTGGAATGGACAGCTGTTTCACTTATTTCTCAAATTACCATCACTCCTCCACAGCCCATTTCTATGTTTTCCCAGTTCAGACCTGTAAATGATCCTTGTAATTCCAAATCTCAACCCGTTATCAGTTCACCATTCATATTCCGATCTAAAACACGCACTATTGAAGCTATAAAGACCGTTGTTCCTCTCACTCGTTTTCAGAATGCAGATGACATTGCTTATAATACTCGTATTTACAAAAAAAAGGCAGTCCAGACATATTAGTAAGCGTCATGCGCAGCAATCATAAACTTTTTCAAACTCCTCTTCTGAAGATACAGATACCCACATTAAGCATGTTCCCTGTAACAGAACAGCCGAACCCACCAGCTGCTGCTCATAACACCACTATCAGCGTTTATTGGCCATGGAAGCCCCTTGAAATTATATCTGTCGTTAGTAAAGCACCAGAACCTCACAAGGCACCTCAGCAATTTGTTAATTTCTTAAGTACTACAAATACGTTGTATGATGGTAATGCAAAGGATATTTTGTCTCTTTTACAGAAATGTTTTGCCAACTCTGTATATGCCCGTTTTATTGTCCACATTAATCATGATTTTGCTAACGCAATAATTCAAGAGCAACAAAGATAAGATAATAATTTAGTTGATGCATCTGATGCATTGGCAAAACATATTGACCTTACTCGTATTCTGAAACATCGACCGAAAAATCAAGAGTTTGCTGAGAGATTTTTTTGAGTGTTTGAGAGAATGGTATGAGTCTTATTCTGGGTATCAAGAGCGGAAATTTAAAGTTGTTAATACTCAGTATAACTTTATCTTATTGAACTGTTTGCTGTCCTATCTAGCCACAACAGTCAAGACAAATAACTTGGAATGGGTTAACGTCATTCCAAATCAACTTCATCGATATATTAGCGTTTTATGGTAACATCAATGTGAAGAAAAACCTCAAGTTCGTGGGAAATCGGAATTTGTTGTTCGAGAAGGTTATTCCAAGCAAACATGTCTGCGTAATGATAAACGTCTTATAACGACTGAAACAATAATCGTGTGTGTCATGAAATGGTACATTACCCTCCACCAAGAAATATGCCGATTGGCTGTTTTGATTGTAACAGGCAATGTCATTGGTCCGTGACTGTCCGATCTGTGCTGCTCGATCTGTGACAGTGCTTACCAGTGCTTTTTCACTAAAAATGTATTAAAGGAAGAACAAAGAAGGCAATTTACCAATTTTGCACAGAACACTCCTTTTTCACAATGACAACATATTTGTTTTGCATGTCCTGTCTTTCAATCAAGAACCCGAAGTCCTACTTAAAGTAAACAACTGGTGGTACTCTTTTCTACTTGACAGAGGTGCGTCAATGTCTTCTGTAAACTCTGACGTGGACTTGCCAGTTTCGAAACGAACGAAGAGTTTTTCTGGTCTGCAAGGAGGGAGCAAAGAATGTCCAATTCCTGAACCAGTTCTTGTTTATTTTTTAGGTTATTCCCTGTTTCATCATTTTGTAATTACAAACAAAATATCACGCAACTTGATGGGACGAGACTTGGTGTGCGCCTTTCAAGTAAAACTTGCATGTTCCCCTGACGGTGTCCCGCTCGATTCTGACTCATCCGTACGTCAGTTGGCTGTATCCACTAAAGTGCAATGGTGGCCACCTGATATTGATCCTCAAACATTTGCAGATCACATTATTCTTGATTATTATCGAACAGCCCAGGATAAAATTCTTGAAAATTTATTCGCAGATGTAATTGGAACTAAATGGACTGCACACATTTTGGCCCATGGCACTGGTCCAGAAGGAGAGGAGATTTCGTTGAAATACATCCTCATCTATGGAAGCAAGGGGACTTATCAGCACTGCGCATCATTCGAAAAGTTAACCTACCTTCACCATGCTAAAGAACGTGACCCTATGGTTCACTGTCCAATTATCAATTCTGACTCAAATTGTTCCTTGTTGCAAACGATACAAAAAGTTATGACTGTTCAATATTATATAGCTCCTACTTCCTGCAATGCTACACTTCAGCATCATGAGAGTCAGGACATCCGTGTCTTAGTCAACCCGAATGGGCTGAGACATCGACTCATAATGTACTGACAGACTGTGAACCTATTTAAGTCGCTTTAAAACCAGATGTTATTTTGCCATCCATTTGCCAGTATCCACTGAAACAGCAAGCTATTCCAAGTATTCCTTCTTTAATAGAAGACTTTCACCATCAAGGTATCTTAGTCCCCTTCCAATCATCTTGGAACACTCCAAATGTTGCTGTCCCCAAACCTGGAAAACCAAATCCTACAGGATGGTTCATGATTTGAGAGCTATCAATGCCACTGTTCAGCCACTTCCAATCCCAGCTCATATTTTATCAACTGTACCTGCGGATGCTAAATGTTCTGCAGATGTTGATCTTCAGCATGCATTTTTCTCACTACCACTTCATGAGAACAGTCAGAACATCTTTGCCTTCACCTTTAATGGACAGCAGCTAACTTGGACTCGACTACCTCAGGGTTTCCTTCATTCCCCAACACTTTTTTTTTCTCAGATCATACAGAAACAATTGAATTGTCTAAACTTAACAAGTTGATCTGCTTTCGTTCAATATGTGGCGACCTCCTTGTAGACAACATTGATGAGGAATCAAGTCGATCTGATTTTGCCCTTCTACTGAATTACTTGAAGACTTCGGTAATGTAGTCTCCTCACAGAAAGTTTCCATTGCATTACACCAAGTCTGGTTTTTGGGTTTTATTATATCTGCTGATTCACTCTCCCTGGAATAGAGCCACGTCACTCCTGTTGTCAACTTACTAGCCCCAAATACTGCGAGGAAAATGCGCCAATTGCTGAGCATGGTCAAATTTTGTAAGACAACAGATTCCCAACGCAGCTCTCCTCATTAAGAAATTAACCACATATATCTCCGACGAGGGCACATTTATCGTTCTCTCTGAAGTAATGTAAACTTTTTATGAACTGAAACAAACTTTGTCACAAGCTACAGGTGTTGGAAGAGAAATTCATGTTTAAATTGTAAAAGCATCGTCAACACACATTAATTTCGATCTCACTAGTCATTTTCCATTTTATTATGAAATGAACACGTCAAATAAGAACTGTATGTCTGACCATAACATTTGATTTCCATTATATCAGGCAATGAATCAACACGCATTTGGACTGTGAGTAGACCATCTGGTTTCCACGCCTGCTCTGGCAGCCAATAGGACTTGATGAAGGTCGTATCTCCACATGCCTGCCTTATTTCCAAGACGACGAGCAGACCTGTACCTCCATTCACCAAAACCCTGGCTCCCACTACTCTTACCATCAACGATGACTAAAAACCAAAAATAAACGCGGATGGAATAATATAGAAACATATTGCTGTCCATTGCAACATTTAACGCGATCATGCCTAATTTATCACGAATGCCATTTACGCTGCTTTTCATCAGAAGCAGAAGTATTTCTTGCTTTCATCTGTAGTGTGATTCCGACTTCATGACATATTGGGAAGTGCGTTCCATAGATTCACTGACCTCTAAAGGAAGTATTTTGTCCGCAAATCAGTTTTTAATATTCTTTCTCTCACTCTCTGTCTATGACAACACGTTCGAGATGGTCCAAATAGGGAGCATCTTTCCAACGTTCAGCTTATCATTCTCCTTTTCTATTGTATACAAGTTAATCAGATACACCCCTCCCCTGTCACATTCTTACGAATTCCACCCAGAGGAATCCCATGCTATTCAACCGCTCTTCGTACAACAGCCCTTTGATGCTAGAATTAAACGTGGTTAACTTCCTCTGCTCTGCCGACAGTGCCCCAACGTCCGTCCTCATGTAAGGAAACCAAAACTGGACACAACTTCGCAAGTGTGGTAAGCTATGTCATTGTAACCACACTTATTTACTTTCATCATCCATTTCCTCTGCAATAAATGCCAGAATTTCATTTGCTTACTTATATGTACGTGCAGAAAAGACACCCTGATCCATAATCATTGACTCATTTGAATCTGCTTCCCATGTAAATAGAAATCTGCCCTTTTATTTTTCCGGCCACTACGGACTCCTTTTCAAAATTAACCTCCGTTTGCCAGGTTCTCTCCCATTCTCCAGGTTTATCAATATTTATCTGCAAGCTCTACTTCCTCATCACAGCCTGCTGACTCCTCTCCCTCAGCCTCATGATGTCAGATCAAACTTTGACATGGAAACTCCATGGTGACTCCCTTGCCTCAGCTGTTGGATCAGTGTTGCTGCAAGGAGACTGAATGGAGGAAGCTCTGAGAATGTGGCAAAGCCGGAGATTGTACACCAGATGGGCCATTTCAAAAGTACCACCAAGAGGGGCTTAGCAGCAGTATTACTGATCGAAACGATCGGGTCCTAAAGGACACAGATACTCGACTGGGTCTACACCGTTTGGGGAGGGGATAACTCAGCTGTGGAAACATACTTCAACTCATCGTCATCAATCGACAAAATCCAGACAGACTGATCGATTACCATTTTGGTAACAGTGTCTTCTGCACACGTTATTTCCAGAGACAAAGTTGCACTATTACATTGTGAATAATTTCTCTCTGCATGAGACACTTCTATAAACGGGACAGATTTTGATAGATCGAGTAACTTCACACTGGGCAGTGTGAGGTGATTCGGGTCTTTACAAACAGCAGCAGAATTGTACCCCGGCACAAGATGCAATATCACTGCTTATCATATGCTTGACGTCACCAGATCATCAAGCCAGAGGATAAATCTTTGTTCAGCAGAGAACACAGGAGTGCCTGCCAAGCGAAGCACCAGGTAGGCCTCAAAATGATGTGAATTGACCAACCCGAACCACTTTTCAACCAAATAGCGAAAGTTGCAAGCAATCGACAGAGCTCCTCAATGAATCAGACGTAATCTCTGCAATCCTGTGAAATGCAGTCAGTGTGAATGGTGTTGGCCAATCAACAACTCACGAGAGTAGGAGGATCCACAACTTTAAAATCGCTTTATGATGGCAGAACCAACAATACAAATGATGAGGCTGAGATAGTCACGGCAATGTTTAGACAAAGTATCAATGCAATGATCTATTTTAGATGGTGGCCGTAGCTATACCGATTCAGTTTGTGTGGTATCTGCAATGGCTGCAGGGATTTGATCAGGCAAAGGTTATTGGCACAAATAATATTCAATTCAAGCTATTCCTGCGGGGAAACAGCACTCGCACCTACTCGACAATGTGGAAAACTGTGGATGTGTCCTGCACACACACAAACATCAGACAATCAATGACGCCCCATTGCTCTAATCGTTATAATTAATAAAGTTTTGATACAGTGGTATAAAGCAGCATTTCTTCAGCAGCAACCTGTTCACTGAAGCTAAGTTAGTGATTGCCAGATACACTCATCCCTTGACAGTATTGAAGCCTTCGTTGAAAGATAGACAAAATGAAAACACACAGGTTAGCCCTGTAAGTGTGTCGAGAGTGACTGCAATTAGCATTAACACAACTGCATTTGATCAAGTGTGGAATCAAGGTTTAATGTCAAATCTGGAACAATGGGGATCAGGGAATCTTCTGCCCTGTTTGAAGACAAGCCTGGAACAAAGAATATGATTGGGGTTGGTTGAAAGCAGCCATATCATGCCCACAACAGGTTTTCAGGATTTCCGCAGTGGCGGGGGGAGTTGTCCCGGATTAAATTGTAGGTCAGATTGGGATGATCAGGGTTGTTCCTCGTTTAATGGAGACGGTAGGTGGTAGTATTATTAAACGCTCATCATGCCTCAAAAAAGGGAGACATTTAATGTGACATCCATTATACTCACTACAGAGAGTGCAAGAACTAAACCTAGACCATTGATATTAATCTGCATTACAGACTAGCCGTTCCACCAAATGAGCTAACGAAGTCCTCACTCAGTTCCTTGGGTAGATATTTTAATATCAATCTGTTGCCATTTGCTGTAACAAATCACTGTAGCAGGTGGAACTTGAAGAAGACTTCCGAGCTCAGAGGGAAAAATATCATCTGTGAGTTAGAAAAGTGTTCTCGGTCATTGGCTCAATAATTCTCAGTTGCCTCTTAAATGAACATCACTCTGCCACAAAGTCCCAATTGGGTATGTTTGTCAATGACTGGACCTTTTGCCACACTATTTGCGATGCTCAGATCTGCAAAATATGATGATGTGAGCTTGCACGTGGCATATAGCATTTGCATTATACCAAATGAACTGGTACCAAAGATGGTACCAAAGAACTGGAGAACGGCTAACACCGCAGCTTTCATCAATTTGGAGAAAGGGATGACTAATTAATTCGAGGCTAGAACTCTGGGACATGGAGAAACAGCCACTGAGAATTTCCCGGCGACTGCAGGGCTGTTGACCTGCATTTGTTTCAGAACGATCGTGTGGAATTAATCTGACTGTATCGGTTTGAGGCAGTAACTTATAAACTGATGCATCTTACTTCGATTTGACAAGATATCAAAAGGCAGAATTTTAAAAAGAGATACTATGGGTTCCTGGTGAATGCAGCCAGCAACCCACAGAGATGCAAGTCAAGGTCTTTTGTATCATCAAAAATAGAGAGGAATGCACAATAAGCGAGACCATATTCAGTGTAGGCCTATCCATGAAGGTAGCTGGACACATCAATAATCTTGTTAAGAGAGCAAATGACAAAAATTCCTCTATCAGTCAAATTGCACAAATAGGAATGGGAAGTTTATGCTGCAAATGCATAAATAATTACTTCAGTCACAGCTTGTGTACTGTTGTCAGTTCTGATCACCCCATCACATGGAAGGATGGAATTGGACTGGAGAGTTTCATTACCCTGTGAAAGTGAAAATGAAGTTATGAGGAAACATTAGAACCGAAGGTGCTGAGAGGAGATTTAATTGGATTGAATATATTATCAGGGGGATGGGTCGACAGGGAGAGAACATCTTGTTCCTGTTGGAGAGGTCAGTTACCAGCGGCAAATATTTAATGTAGCTTGTTGGAAAATTAGAAAACTATTGAATAAAGTTGTTATTTAATCCAGAGTACAGAAGGGATCTCGAAGTCACACATGGAAACGAAGCAGCGGCAGAAACTCTCAAACCATTTTAAAACGTTGCAGAGATCTGCACCTTTAGTCCTGTGGTCCCTGGGGAGTCAGAACAAGGGCTATAACAAAGCATTATACTTTGTGCAAGATAGAATTTTCGCCTCTGTGTTGTACTATTTTCTGGAAGTTTCATAGATTACCAATATCTGTGAAAATCAATATATGGGGATGAGGGGAATGAGCAGAGATGTGCAATGTGTAAGTTGATTGTCATCATAATAATACTAATCTCATTGTTTTATACAAAATACAAATTCAGTGTGTTGGCATTTATCTCCTTCTTGTATAAATAGTGTAATCCCTTGCATACCAAATTCCCAGTCTTAGTCACACTGTAGCCACATTCCATAATGACAGATACATCTGACTTATTTCAAAACATTTAAAACATCATATCATTTACCTTGTCGAAATGTTATGAAATGTTATGAAAGAATTGAGAGATGACATAGAGTACATTTATCAAAACATATGATTCATTAATAAAATCAATGAGAACACACTTATGCAAAAGACACTACCCCTTGACAAAGTTTTGGTTCGGTTGCATTCAATCACGGTATCCGAGTGTGGTTACCGCAGTCCTGCTCTGGAAGGGGATGAAGGCCCTTACGAGTATGGAGTACAGATTTTCTGGAGTGGTTCATTGATAACTAAAATCTAGTCCCTGGGCTGATTTTGGGGAAAAATGCTATTTTCTTTGAAGAAAACAATTAGAATGCATTTTTGATTAATACGTACAAAAGCATGACTCATCTACATATAGCAGGCAATACAAGAAAAGCTACTTTAAGCAATATGTGATAGCACAAGGATTAAGATCAGTTTTAACGATTAGAAGATGCCAAGTTGAATGTGTTTTTGATGGATCTGTGCCAAATTACAATAGATCTAGATAGAGTAGATAGGAAAAGTAAAGAACTGTATCCAGCGGTTGATTGCAAAAGGATAAAGATCAGAATTATGACTTTGAAAAAGTGAAAGAAAAGAAATGTTTCCGTTGACTGTTGGCTGGAAATATGAAAAACATACTACATTTTTGGTGCGGTGCAAGTCGAGGTAATGACTGATTGACGAATGCAATTATGTCAGAAAGAGCAGAAAGGGTTGCAGGGTTTGGGGCACAGACAGTGCATGAAAATACAGCATTATTCTATGGAGAGCGAGCTTCAATTTATGGGCCGAGTGGCCTCTTTCTGCGCCATAATGCACTTTTGGTGTACTTGCTTAACTTCTTCCCGTCGCTTGTCTCCAGGATTCCATTACCATTTAGGTAAATCTGCTCCGTGCTCTACGTCATTCCAATGCAGGTTTTCATTCCACAGCAGGGGGTTATGTTCACTCTGTTATGTTAGTTTCTGGGGGAGTTCCCAGGTAGGAAAGCAGAACAGAACACATTCTCCAGAGTGGCCTTGCCAGATTATAAATATCTCACAACACGTAGAGCCTAACCATTACCTGAAATACTTTCCGACTGATCGAGGAAATAAAATATTTTCCTTCCACAGTCATCAGAGCAATGATATCGATACTCGGGTGAAAGGAGTGACTACACGATGTCTGTTTTGAATCTGCAAATCCTTCCCATCTCTAGAAGGTGATTGGAGGAAAGCATATCCATCACATGACAGAAGATTCAAACATTTCTCTTGATTCGCATGCTGTGACAAAGGAAGACTGTGCATGCATCCTCCATCCTCTCACACATTATCCCATGAAACATTCTTGGTCACTATTTGACGTTTAGCAGTAACCCCAGATTGAAGCACTGAACAGCACTTGGTCATTCTAATATCTTGACAGTCTGATTGCCCTTGCGCTGTGTTAACACTGTAATTTTATTATGTCACCAAAGACATTTTTATTTATTCTCGCTGTAGTTCTCGCTGTCTGCTCAGAATTTAATACATATCCCTTGTACCTGTGAGAAGGTGGTGATGAGCTGCATTGTTAATCCGCTGCAGCCTATGAACTGTATTTGAACCACAATACTCTGCGAGAGAGAATTCCAGCATTTTAACCCAGCAACATCGAAAGAACTGCGATATGTTTTCAAGTCAGGTTGGTGAGTTGCTCGGAGGGGAATTGCAAGGGTGATGTTCTCATGCAGCGGCTCCTCTTCAAATGTCACTTTTGGATGGAAGTGTTAGTGGATTTAGAAATTGCTGCCTGAGGGTTTTTCGTCTATTTCTGCAATGTATCATTGGTTTTTTTTATTAATGAACGCTAAAATGAAATGCCATTGGCACCTTGAGTTTGAAGTATGTTATCACAAAAAAAAGGTCTGAAAATGAGAAACAGTAAAAGAAAGATGTCAGGTTATAGATATCCTGGCGTGCTGTTAAATTTGAGAAGACTCCATGCTGCTAAAACTAAAAGGTAGCATTTGAAGCTTTTGTCAATGAACTGCAGATGGTGGAGACCAGAATGGAAAAGTGTGGTGCTGGAAAAACACAGCAGGACAGTTAGCATTGGAGGAGCAGGATAATCGACATTGCAGGCATAAGCATTGAACGGATTGAGCTGATCTGCTCTGCTTTCCCAGGGCCAAACGTTTTGACTGTGAAATATCAACCAACGCTGAATGACAATCCAGATTAGGCTTGATTAAGTTGTTGCGCAATGGCAAAGTTAGTGTTTAATGAATAGCCGAAGTAATGACCGTGAACAGTGTAAGGAGCTTCCTGTAGTGCTGGGAAGTGTTCATTCTGAAGCTGTCTCACCCTCAAAAATGAGCGTTAGTTTATCTCTTTCTCATAATGAAAGACCTGTTATATTCCTCAATTTCTTCTTTATTTCTCATTTTAAACCGTGCGTCTTTACTTTCAGACATTGATGGACAGCCTATTTCCCCCACGGTGTTGCGAAATACGTTTGATGGATCCTGGAGAAGTTGTTGGAATGCATCTTGGTGTTCATTCAAAATACTGTCACTGTCCTCCAATGGTAAAAATAGTGAATGTTGAAGGTGGCTGATACAGGTAGAAGCACAGAATTGGTGTCATAAATAAGGAAGCCATTTGACTATTGTGCTTGCACCGGCTCTCAGAATGAAAATCTCGCTCAGTGCAATTCACCTGCCGTCTTCCTCTAACCCTCTACATTGTTTCTTCACAGCGAACAGACTGATTTCTTAGTTAATATCTTGATTCATGTCCCAAATTATACGGTCTGCTTTGTCCTGGATGGAGTTGCGTTTCTTTCGTGTTTTGGAGTTGCATTTACCTAAAAACTGGGAAATATTCCTGGATATTCCTGACTCATGCCACGTGGATGGTGGGCAAGATTTGAGGAAGAATGTTTGCAGTCAAAAGGCAACCAGTTATAGTCCAGCAGATCCATACGAAATCACAAACGTTCTGTGCCTTTGTGCTTCCATTCACTTCACAGGATGAGCGAATAGCTCTCGAACAGATTGTGATTTCAAATGCACCTGTTTGCCAATAGCCTGATGTCACGTGACTGGACTGTCCACCCAGTCCAACACTGGCAGTTCCACATCAAGATTTGTGGAGTCACTGCGGCTTTCCGAGTCTCTGAACTCTTGTCGTCACATAATATATATGGTTTGTGTAGTTCAGGTCTGGCTGATCTAAGCAAGGAACGCGTTGATGGTGGGGGATTCAGTGATGAAAATGCACTTTAATATTCATGCAAGATGATTAGATTATCTCCTGCTGTAGATGAACACTGCCTGGAAATTGTCTGTGATCTGTCCACACTGAATCTTGTCAACGTCTTGCACCGCATTGACTAACAAAAATGTCAGTGACTGAGCAGTAGTGAATTGTGCTGAATATTGTATAATCCTAAGGGACTATCACTATCTCTGATATCCTGATGTAGCCAAGTGCATTGAGGAAGCAGTTCAAGATGTTTGAGCTGAAGACACTGCCCTTAAGAATTCCGGCATTGATGTTGCAGGACTGAGATGTTTGGAATTCACGAAGCATAATCATCGTTCTTTCTGTTGAGGATGATTCAAATTTTTCACACTTATTTCAATTTTGCTTCTTAATTGAACACCCGATCAAATACTGCCTTGATATCACGGGCTGGAACTTCCCAGCTCTCTTCCAGTGTGATTACACTGCTATGCAGTGAGTGCCATAAGTTTTAGAACGCAATCGGGCAATGGGATTACCTGATTGGCTCTTACCAGTGTGAAATTGCGAGCGTGTCATCAGATTGATTAACTATGAACATCCTTTCCTGCAGCCAGAGCAGGTGAACTCTCGTTTGTGATTACATAAGTGTGTACCTCGTTCAGATGGGAAGAAAACTCTCTCTCACAATCCTCGCATTTCGCTAACCACACAACAAATCAGAATCTGACAGTCAGCCAGTTATACTAACCTGAATTTTGAACATGCAAAGAAAAAAATGCATTGTTACTACTAGGGAGAAAACATTCACATGTTCTAAATGTGGACAACGATTCAATGGATCATCAAGTCTGCCAGAACATAAATGCACTTGCAAAAGTGGGAAATACTGGTTTCCCAACTGCACACTGAAGCATAGAATCCTCACAGTGCAGAAGGGGTTCACTCGGGCCATAAAGGTTGCATAAGCCCACCGAAAAACATCCCGAGCAAATCCACAGATCTTATCCAAACCCTGTTGTACCCATGGCTAATCCCACGAACATGCAACCCTGTGGACTGTGGAAATCTATGCAGACACTTGGAGGATGTGCAAACACCACACAAGCAGCAGCCGTTGGAATTCAAATAGGTACCGTGGTGCTGTAAGGCACTGTTTTATTTAGTAAAAATCTGAAGCACATGAAAAAGGATGCGGGAGAACACGCAATATTCGAGAGGTGGGTTGTGAACTTCAGCTAATTGAAAATGGAAATGTGTGGGGCTTGTTGGAGGAGAAAGTTCTCATAACAGCTGCTGAGTTTCAATATAAACCCATCCCGTTTACATACAGTGGCTGGTAGACCTGTCACTCAAGCTCGTCGTCCAGCCCCGCCCCTTATTCAATCCCATTTGTTGGAGGTACAGTCCCTTTCAGATCACTCCTCCATTCCCTTCCCCATTTTCTACATTGGATGGAAGACCATCCTTTCCAGCGCAACAAAACAGCGCCGTCCTCCATGCACTTCCATTGGCTGGAAGACCAGCTATCCGTCTGATCATCCAGACACATCCTCGTCAACACCAATGAGAGCAAGGCACTCGATCATGAACTGATCACCCAGAAAGCCTGGGACCGCAGACAGACAGGTTTCCTACTCCCCAGGAACTCTGGACATGTGAGCATTATAAGACAGAATTAGGAACCTGGTCGTGATAATTAATCAGATTAAAGTTTCACTCCAAAAAACGGATTCTACACTTACAGAGCTTCTGGTGAATATTCAGTAACGGAGCAAAAAGTAAACAGTAACAGAAAAACACACGTCAGAGAAACTGAGTTGTAACTGCAGATTTCCAATTCAGTTATTGTCTGGCAATATTTCTGTTTATTGTCATGGTCGACTCTGCTCTTGTTCTTGTTTTGATCCGAAGTGGATAAAGCTGTTTGCTTATTTGGCATGGTGTCTCACTGTTTATTATTGTGGCCTCGCAGTGTCAAGGCTCTGGTTGCCATTCCATCCTATGGCGACTGTCTTTGTGGAGTTTGCACATTCGCCCCGCGCCTGCGTGGGTTTCCTCACACTATCCAGAGATCGGCAGATTAGAAGAATTAGCCATGCTAAATTGCCCAATGAGTTCAGAAATGTCTAGGTTTGGGGCGTTTGTCAGGTGTAAAAATAGGTATACAGGGTATGAAAATGGGGTTTGGTGGCTTACTTTTCGGTGAGTCCCTGTCAAGTTGTTGGTCCAACGGGCCTGGAAACACAGAATTCACCACGTGGCAAAATCCGTTCTGTGTGGATAAATGTGGCTTGGAAAAACGCAATGGGTCAGTCAGCATGCGAGGAGGGCCTCGGTCATAAGCCCTTCATCAGAAATGTCAAATGCTGTCCCATTTCCATCATCATACCTTTCAAATCTAACTTTCCAGTATCTGCAGTTCTCACCTTTTCCTGGGATACAGTCTATCTCCACAAGCAGAGTACGAACCCACCCTGATTTGTAACCATTTTGCGTGATATTTTCTGATTGCATCTCTTTCTTTTTCCTGCCGCTTTGTCACTTAACAATCTCAACTTTCCAGCATTGTAATCTGAAAAAACAAACAAGGTCAGGATTATACAATTAAATGGGAAGCTCTTGGGTCATGTTGTAGAATAGAGGGATGCTGGGTTCCAGTGAAAAATTGTTGAAGTTTGCCCCACAGGGTAGGAAGAAGAGGCGTCCAGTACGTTTGCCTCATGGTTCAGCCTTTTGAGTGTCGGAGTTGGGAAGTCATGTTGGGGTTGCCTGAACTTTGGTGAGGCTATGCACGTACCCTGCATCTATTCCTGATGATGGGCTTTTGCCCAAAACGTCGATTTTCCTGCTCCTCGGATGCTGCCTGACCTGCTGTGCTTTTCCAGCACCACTATAATCTGGACTTTGGAGAGGCCTATTTTGGAAGAAAAGGAGTTCAGTTCCCATAGTCCTGTTATAGGAAGGAAATTATAGCAATGAGAGAGTTCAAACGGCATCTATTCACTGGAGTTTGGAGATTGAGAGGGGACCTTCAATAATTTTAGAAAGTAATTAGGCTCATAAAAGTGTTAATGCTACAGTCCTTTCCCGAGAATGAGGGATTTGAAGACTAGGTTTTCACAATTTCAAGTTGAGAAGAGACAGATTTTAAAAAGGCACGAGGGGCACTTTTAACAGAGATCACTTCACGCGCAGAATGAATTTCCAGAGGACGTGGCGTTTGTGGGTGCAACTACGACCTTTAAAGACATCGGAATAATTGCCTGAATGGGAATATTTGGAGGGACATGGTCCAGTTAGAGACAGATGGGAGTAGTTCAGTTTGGTTCTTTGTTTAGCACAGACGGTTGGACAGTATGGTCTAGTTCCCTGCTGTTTGAAACATTTAAGAGGAATTTGGATGGGTATATGAATGGGAAGGGTTTGGAGGGATATGGTCCGGGTGCTGGCAGGTGGTAATAGATTGTGTTGGGATATCTGGTCGGCATGGACGGGTTGGACCGGAGGGTCTGCTTCCATGCTATACATCTCTATGTATGATATCTGCTTTCCGTCTGCCTTCCACCTTAAATGCAGCATCCACTGATGTTTGGCGAGGAACTCATATTATTGGCAGAAACCGTGCTCCAATTGGGCAACTGGATACATTGCAATAACGTTTACATTCTATGCCAACGGTGAAATAGTTCGAAATTAAATCACAGTTTCGGGGAAACTAAATTACACATGGAGCAATGAATTGAATTATTGATATTGTTTAGGCCGTATGCCAGGATTATGGAAGGACAACAACATTTTTTATAGTTAAAATCTGCAAGATTGATCGTGAAGAAGAGGGACAATTTGCAAGAAAAAACTAAGTCAGACAGACTGTTTTGCACACACACACACACACACACACACACACATACACACACACACCACCACCACCACCAGGAGAATGGGAAGTAAATTTGCTTGTTATAATTGGATGGCAGCATTCGGCATGAATCACTGTGAGGGCATTAAGCAGGAGTTGGGCCTGTGAGTGACAGATCTCTGAGAATTTAAGAACATAAACAGCTTCTGTTCCACCTTTACGTCATGAATCTTTCACGAGCGTTAAGCTGTTGTGTGTTTCTTAAGTATCTGTCACTATCACGGTGATATAGATGAATTGAAATGCACAGTGGTTTTTAAATTATATTGCTCCTTCAATTGCTTCCCCTTTCGCACACTCCCTGTTTCAGGAGACAGGCGAATTCGCAACTGTGGCCAATCTCTGTGCTGCGTTGCACGTATAAAGCGGGGTTTGGTTCAACGAGATAATGGCAGATACTTTACCCAGAATATATGGGAGGGTGGGTTCAAATCTCTCTCCATCAGCAGGGAACCACGGCGCCACCATAAGATTTGGGGTAGTTTGTTTGGAGCAGTATAGACTGCGAAAAAATGACTGAGATGTATAAAACAATTAGGGACACCGACAAGGAAGACAGAAAATTAATCTTTCACCTTGGTGCTGGAATCAATATGGGGCACAGGGGTATAGGTCGATTGTAAGGTGTAGGATGTTCTGAAGAGCTGTAAATGCTGTTTTCCTTTCACTTATGTAATTGCTAGAATCTGAAATTATTGTCTGCTTGTGGGTAGTAGAGGCAGAAAGTCTCATACCACTTTAGAACAAGTTACATGCATACTTGTGATGCCATTACAGACACGGCCATGGACGAAGTGCTGGAAATGGCAGAAACTAGGTGAACGGTTCAGGTCGCTCATTCAGTGCATGGAGAGGGGGAAGGGTTGGAAGGTGGGAGAGATTCACTCATAAATTGTATCATATTGCGAAACCAGGAGAGTGCCAATTCAGCAGTAAAGAGAAAAAAGAATGCTTGGATGTAGAGTGAATGGGACACTAGTAATCTTGAATACAGCAAAAAGACAGATAGGAAGACACAAACAGACCGAGAAGAAGGTGGAATTCATTTTGTTGGAGTTGAGGAGAATTTCTTTTCACCCAGAGAGTTGGAAGCCTGTGGAACTTTTTGCAACAGGAAACGGCTGACCTCAACATGATATTTGCATGTTTTCTACAAGGATCGAGTAATAGTTCCGACATCTGAAGGGATGCGAGCATGTGGACAGAAAACCGCAAGCGATCTGGTATAGTGGAGCAGTCACATACATACCAATTATTTCCATGTTCCTGAAATAACCGAGGCAATGCGGAGGAGCAAGAGGCAACAGCAATGTGTGGGAACCACTGCGAGTGGAATAGGGAAAGGTGCAGAGAATGGGTACAGTGAAGAAAGCTGCCATTCTGCACCGTATCTCACCAGAGAGCAGTCATGCTCATAAAAGTCAGTCAGCCAACACAATTCAGTTTTAAGAGTGTAATGGGCAGCAGGTCGCGCATTGCATAACAGAACCCTCACCCTCTCAGGCGCTGGTTCCGTAGAAATATGTCTTGGACTGTCCAGTCCTGGGCAGGGCCTGGGACAAGGTTCAGAAAGCTGCCAGCTCAGTGTATGTAGTTCAGTGAGCTAGGCGGGTGTATGGCTCTTGCTTGTGGCATTTTCAGTGGAGTCATGTTGTTATGTGTTTAAAATAAACCTGTCACCCAAACCCTGGAATGAGTCTTGCTATTTGCTTTGAGTGTGAAGTAATCTTGCTTCCCCTATTCTTCATGATTTTCCCAATCGCAGTACCAGGCTGCAGGCTCCAGGGTCAGTGATGGGGCTAAGGTCTGCTTAGTAGCTTGTTTCTCTGTGGAGCAGTTTATCCGTGAGTGGAGATGGTGAAGAGACTGCTGTGATTGGATCGGTGGCTCTACGAAATGAAAATGTGCTAATGAGAAGCGTGTGGAAATCTTTCAGCTTGACCTCCAGAGATGATGCTGGGCCATTGACTCTGATGTTCTCAGCGAAACTGATAATAGGGATTCTCGTTCCTGCATATCAGGAATTCAAACGTCCTTTAAACTTTAGAAAAATGAGGAAGATTTGTTTGTCAGTGTAATGAAAGTCTTCATTGAACTCAAACAGACAATGCCGTTTTCAGGCACATTATTCATTGCATTCCTGACCGTGCGCAAGGGAAGCCTTGCATGCTACAGAGATGTGATCATAACGCAGGCATGAGCAATAACATTCATGTTCACATGTCGAACACTCAGTAAAGACAATCACAGTTAACTGCTTCATTCCAATGACCCTCCCCTTTGCGAATTGGCGAGTTTTGTAAAGCAAACAAATTTGTCATCACGATGTTTCCATTCACACTATGTCTGCTCAGCTATTCAATGGGATCTCCGCTGACCTGAGAAATATAAACGCCACTTGCATGTATTTCCTCCATAACTCGAAGTAAATTCAAGACAAATCACAACATAGTATATTCCCGATAATTTTCTGAGCTTTAAATTACTTTAATGTGTGTTTTCAGGCAATTGAATGACATGAAACGAGCTGAAAATCCATTCCTGCATTTTAACCCAGCGCAGAGTCAGCCAGATGAGGAATGTCACAAAGCAAAATCATTCCCTCCGTTTCTCTCTGCGCAGATGCTCGTACACGAGTCGTATCGTTGGAGGTTTTTTTCACATAATTGAGACATTTTCATGGGATAGATACTCTCTCAATCTACAAGCATGTGTCATGCTAAAAAATATTTCACTTCTGATAAAAATAGCTGAGTATCTTTTCTTCGAAGCCCGGTGTCTCAATGCTCCCTGCTCCATGGCAATAGAAGTAGCACCTGTTGAGTTTGAAGCTCCCCGAGTGATGTCCCAATGGTTGCTGCTCAATTTCAGTCGAAGCTGCTCCAGGTGATTTAGGAGCTCACAGCCTGTTTTCCCAATGCTCCCTGCTCAATATCACCAAAGACCCCTCCACGTGAGGTTGTAGCTCTTTGGCTAGGTCTTTCATGCACTTGCAAACTGTCAGAGAAGCATTTCCCATTCACCAATTGCATCAGTCGATATACATATTTGTGTACTCATCTCCATCGCCATTTCCTATTGTACTCTCGGGGCTGCACATCGCAGTTTCTCTGACTCCAGGTCTGGCAATTGGAATATATGATCATCTGCAGCCGTTGAGTGAGAAAATTGGTGAAGTAATCGGTATTAAATTACATTATTTATGAGAAAAACGTTTCCTCAATACTCTCCATTTCCCCCTCATCCTTTGAAGTTTTGTTGAAATCGAATAATCTCATATTTCAACAAATTCAGTGTGGGCTGAATCTTTTAATTTAATGTCGCCACAGGCTGTGGAGACTCTGAGTTCACACATCACTGTCATTGGTTGGCAGGTGTTCTTGTTGTGCATGTGGTGCTGTTCCTGAAATATCGCCTGACACTATCCGCGTCGCTTTTCACATTTTTATTTCACATGTCGTATCGAGTATGCTGCTTTGCGTTGTGACTGTCGCAAAATCAGTTTGAATCTGAATTACGGAATAATTTTAACCCTTTTACTCCAAGTAATATGGTGTACTGGGCTTTATTGGCAGAGGAATTGAGTTCCGGAGTCCTGAGGTCATGTTGCAGTTGTATAAGACTCTGGTGAGGCCTCATCTGGAGTATTGTGTGCAGTTTTGGTCGCCATACTATAGGAAGGATGTGGAAGCTTTAGAACGAGTGCAGAGGAGGTTTACCAGGATGTTGCCTGGAATGGTAGGAAAATCTTATGAGGAAAGGCTGAGGCACTTGGGGCTGTTCTCATTGGAGAAGAGAAGGTTTAGGGGAGATCTGATAGAAGTGTATAAGATGATTAGGGGTTTAGATAGGGTAGATACTAAGAACCTTTTACCGCTAATGGAGTCAGGTGTTACTAGGGGACATAGCTTTAAATTAAGGGGTGGTAGGTATAGGACAGATGTTAGGAGTAGATTCTTCACACAGCGGGTTGTGAGTTCATGGAATGCCCTGCCCGTACCAGTGGTGAACTCTCCTTCTTTATGGTCATTTAAGCGGGCATTGGATAGGCATTTGGAAGTTATTGGGCTAGTATAGGTTAGGTAGGATTCGGTCGGCGCAACATCGAGGGCCGAAGGGCCTGTACTGCGCTGTATCCTTCTATGTTCTATGTTCTAATATGTGCTGAGCAATCGCTGGAAGGAATTTTTTTTTAACATGGAAATATTTTTCGAGGTGATGATTTTGGTCTTTGAAAGACCCGCCCCCTCAAATCTCTCTGTTTCACACTGACCCATTCTCGGACATATCCCTTTCTCAAACAATAATTAATCTCCTTTACGTCACTTCTCCTATTTCACTGATACGATGCGCAATCTAACGCTCACATTGACACTGTTCAGTGTGTATTGCGGCGGTCACTGTTCCTGTGTAAACGTGCCCCAATCCCCCTCTCGGGACTTTCAAACAAGTCCAACCACTTTCACGCCGCAGTTCTGAGATCAATCCTCAAGTAGCAGATTTACTGACATGTATCAGAGATTATTAGAGCATCAGACTCAGGAAAATAATGCACTGCAGTATTGAGCAGCAGATACTCTTTTGGAAAAAGAATAATATCTTTGGTTTTCTGCATCCTTAATTACAGTTGTACATTCACCTATGTCTTGCGTATTTTGTTGAGTTTGAAATTTCACATTATAGCATGTAGTGACCGAATTGAAAACGGTGCAGAAGAGATTGACTTGGGTTTTGTCTGTTTGAAGTGTTTCAGTTATGAAGAGAGAATGGACAGACCAGGGCTCTTTTTCTTAGAGCTGGGGAGATTGACGGGAGTCATACAGTCATAGTGTCATAGAGATGTACAGCATGGAAAAAGACCCTTCGATCCAAGCTGTCCTCATCGACCAGATATCCCATCCCAATCTAGTCCCACCTGCCAGCACCGGCCCATATCCCTCCAAACCATTCCCATTGATATACACATCCGTAATTCTTCTTAAATGTTGCAATTGCACCAGCCTCCACCACATCCTCTGGCAGCTCATTCCATACACGTGCCATTCTTTGCATGAGAGTCCATTCGGTCTCTTTTATATATTTCCTCTCTCACCCTAAGCTATGCTCTAGTTCTGGACACCCTGATCCCATGGACAAGACTTTGTCTATTTATCCTATCCATGTCTCTCACAATTTTGGAAACCACTATAGGGTCACCTCTCAGCCTCCGACGATCTAGGGATAGCAGCCCCAGCCTGTTCAGCCTCTCCCTGTAGCTCAAAAACTCCAACCCTGGCAATATCCTTGTAAAACTTTGTGAACCTTTTCAAGCTTCACAACATCTTTCCGATAGGAAGGAGACCAGAATTGCACGCAATATCCCAACAGTGGCCTAATCAATACACAGAAAAACTCACTTCGCCTCATAATCTGCTAAAGTAACAATGACAGAGAACTGCAAAATATTCCATGAGTTAACAGAAAATGTCAATTTTATTCTTCAACACTAAAAGTGAACATTAAACAACAACTATTTACAAGTATATGTCTCTTTTCACTTAAAGATTTGTTAT
The DNA here is from genome assembly GCF_020745735.1 of Hemiscyllium ocellatum. Classification (NCBI taxonomy): domain Eukaryota; kingdom Metazoa; phylum Chordata; class Chondrichthyes; order Orectolobiformes; family Hemiscylliidae; genus Hemiscyllium; species Hemiscyllium ocellatum. Next base: position 207,965 of record NC_083422.1, read on the forward strand.
CGACATCCCAAGCTGTAACAATATACTGCTCCAATAAACCCGATTAAATTTATCGAAATTCAATGTTCAAAACCAGACAATGGCAGTCATTTCCACAGTCCATCTTCCTCTGTTCGTATATCTTCCTGGGGCGCCCTCGACCTGGTGCTGCATAGATATTTCATATGAAAAAAAAATCTTTGACAGAAAATGTGTTGATGGCAGTTTTTCAAGTGAGAGCTAGTGCTCTTTCTAGCGACCTGTCCAACAAAACCTGCTTTATATAACCCAAATATTGGATCGTGTCATTGGTTAGATATTGTCAAATCAGCAAAATTAAATTCTATTGGGTTTCTGCATTTTGAACCATAATTTAAACTGATTAGCGCAATTCCAAATGCTGTGAAAACACTTCAGGTTTGTAGGTTACTGGCAAAGGTTACATCGTAACGTTAAATGTTTCCATCGTCAGCCACATGACAAATGCTTGCCAGTTTTCCTTCTCTCTTAAAGTTACACCATTAACTTCATAACAGCTAGGTCTCTCTCTATTCAATACTGAAGCAAAACACTCACTTCGGGCATCTGCTACCTGCTCAGACTCCAGGCAAACGTTCCCTCCATTATCACTGATTGGTCTACTCTATCACTGATCATTGTCTTATTTCTCATTTATGTGTCGTATGCTTTTGCCTGTTAGCTAATCCTTCTCACCAAGGTTTTTTATGACCCCTTCCATTTCTCCTCAGTCCATTTTTGAGTTCTCTCCAAGCTACCTTGTGATGTTCTAGAGAAATGTCAGAACCGTGCTTCCTCAAATATAAGTAGGCTTTCTTCTTCCTTTTGACGAAAAGCTCCTCTGCTGTTATCATCCATTGTTTCCTCAACTTAATATTCTTTACCCGGCTCAGTGGGGCAAAGATATCTCACTCTCGCAACAAATTCTCCATAAACAGCCTCCACATTTCTGTTGTCTCTTTCTTGTCGAGCAACTGTTCGCAATGTACCCTCTGTCTTCTCCTATTCATCTCCATGGCTCTGGTAGTTGTAGTCACTGTCACTGAAATGCTCGCCCACTGAGAGATCTGACACCTGGCTTGGCGCCTAGCCGAGCACGAAATCCAAGATGGCCTCCACCGCAGTCGGCCTATCTATGTACTGAGTCAACAATGCTGCTTTGTCACATTTGACAAATCGACTCCATCCAGGCCATCTGCACGACGGTGGTTCTAAATAATATCGGGGAATAACAGCATCAACTCTGTTAAATTTGTACCTTTAAAGATCTGCTGTCGAATCTGTTATTCCGTTCCTCTCCTGTTATTGGGGCGTCTATAGAAAACACAAAATAAAATGATTGCTCCTTTCCTGTTACAGGCTTCCACCCGTTATACAAGCCTTCCTTTAGCAGCCTCATTTTCTGCAGCTGTGATGCACTCTCTATTTATGAGGATGATGCTGAAGACATTTATCAGGATATTGCCTGCTTTGGAGATATTTAGTTATTAAGTAAGATGGGACAGACTGAGGTTGTTTACTGCATAGCAGTTGAGACTGGGGGTGGTGTCGGCATGATTCGGATATGGTAAAGATACGAGGGCCATAGATAGGGTAGATTGACTCCCGCGAAGGAGGGCAGTGAACGTGTGATATTGATTAATGTTCAGTGTGAGGATGTTTAGAGGAGAGGGGATGCAAAATTGATCCATCCAGATGGTGGTAAGGAACTGGAAGGCACTGCCTGCAAGTGTTAGAGGCAGAAATCCTTAAGATCTTTAACAAGTATTAATGGACAAGTGTAAGACATGCAGCACAACGGCGTAGTAAAGGAAAATGCGATTCATATAATTTGTTGGTTGTCTTCGATCATGATTGAGGTTGGCCATTAATCGATTTTTTTCTGTATTGCGTATGCTTCTGATACAAATTCCAATCTGCTGGACAAAGCTCGAATTATTTTTGAAAGCTCCCGTCAGCCCTTATGCAATTAATCCTCCATTCCTTGAACCAGCAGCTATTCAGACAACAGTTGCATTGAGAGTGAGGTAACTTATTTATTAAATGTATCTTCAACAATCTTTGGTCTTTAATAATAGTTCGTTTTCCCCCCATTCCATTATATGAGTTAAAATACAGAATAATTTGCACTTTAAAAAAATATGTTGTACATCTGTCCTCCCCACACTCGTGTTTGTTAAACCAGTGGGCAATACACCTGCAACTTTCAGATTTCATTTTCATCAGAGTATTTCGGCTTCATTAAAAGAAAAATACATCTGGATGGAAAGAAGTTAATTTGAATCATTTGCCCAGTGACGGGAAACGCGATGAACAATTCTATTAACACAGCTCAGGTGTTCATGATGACTCGATGTCAGCTCAGAAAACAAACAGAAACATGTCTCTTAGGAACTGTTCTTTCTGCTCTATTTAAAGATTCCCCTTGACTAGCATGTGCGTGTACTGGCTGCATTAAACATTTGAACCGTTGAGGGAAGAGGCAGCATGAATTTAGCGATTATACTTACAATACTTGACGAGAGAGCTATCATACAACGCATATTTTGGAAGATCGAGAAGATATATTTTCCGGTACTTGCTGCTGTCAGTGTCCCTCGTAAGTGATATCTTCTGATATCAATTCTCCTAATTGTGTTCTACTCATTTCATATTCTCTTGAATTGTTACCCTTCTTGTGACAGTATGGTGGCTCAGTGGTTAGCAGTGCTTCCTCAGAGCGATTAGGATCGATTCAAGTTCCAGGCCTTTGTGCATATTCTCCCCGTGTCCACTTGAGTTAGCTTTGGGTGCTCCCGTTCCTCCCACAATCCAAGACTGTGCAAGTGAGATGAATTGGCTATGTTAAATTGCCCATTGTGTTCAAGAATACGAAGGTTAGGTGCATTAGTCAGGATAAGATCGTGCTATAGGGTCAGGGAATGGATTTGGGTGGATTACTCTTCAGACAGTCAATGTGGAGTTGTTGGGCCAAAATGGCCTATTTCCACACTGCCGAATTTCTAATTTCTGGGTTCTGGATAGCTCCATCGTGTCTTGTCCATGAACCGCTGTTTCCTGTTCACTTCTTTCATGCGCATGGTGAATAGTCACCACATGTTCGACAATTCTGAACTGTAACTAGCGGAGATGTTTGGAATTATTTCACGGTGATTGGTGTCTAGTTTCATGTTGTTGTGAAGATGGACTGAGTGAAATCTGTTACATTGGTTTCGTGCTTTCTTTTGTTGTTATTATATGTGATTAAAAATGATTAATATATAAAGCTCAGCATCTTTAGACATTGTATTTCAGACATTTCACATACTCAGAGATACAATTGCATAGTCAGTCATACGTTCACCCAAAATGCTCACTCGCCCTAAAGGACTCTCTGTCGAACACACATACAAACACTGACACATAATCGCTTATTCTCTGACATTTTCTTTCACACGCACTAAATCGCTCACAGCCTCACACACACTCACTCATTCTCTCTCGCACAAGCTGTCACACAAGCACTCCGCCTCAAAGACATACACTCGCACACAGTCAATCTGCCACCCATGTGTAGATTTTCTGACACACTCATTCTCACACACATTCTATCTTGTATCCACGGATTATCCTTCTCACACACTCATATTGAAGTCAATTGACACACACACTCTTCCAGAGGCTCTGTCTCTCTCACAGACAATTTCGCTGACACACACTCTCGCTCACCATTACACATTCACACATTCACTGACCCTACTCTCTCTCACATACACACACATTCACCAAGTCACCGAAGTTCACTTTTATGCACATTGTCTCTCACACACCTGCATTCATTCACTCACTCCCAAACTTGTGCTTCTGCATGCTCGCAGTTGCACAGAAACCCTCACGTAGACATTCATCATGTTACAAATAAACACTCACTCATGTACACAAGCATGAACACACACTCTCCACACACTTATTAATTCACTCGCTCTCTTGACTATGTTCCGTCAGAAACATACACATGTTCACTTATCTCCTCTAATTATGCAGCATGTATCATCTATCACTAACTGCAGCAGACAAAGTATTGATGAGATTCGTTCTTTCACTGGTGCAATCCATTTGGTGTAGGCTCCCCGATCGTGGCATTTGGAATGGGGTTCCTGTATTTTGATTTTGATTTGATAATGTATGGTTCATTGGGGAGCGTACAGGTGTTTGGATTTTCTTTATCCTCAGCATCTTTCTTTGGAGGTAATGTTGGAGATGGTTTGAAATGTCTGCTTGGAGGAGGGTACAGTGTAACTTGCAGATGATGTACAATGCTGTTACAGGGATAAATGCTGAATTGTGGGGTTACCACTACCGTGCATGTTGTTGCATTATGAACATGTTGTTTCTCTCAGTTAATTTAGTGACCATTGTGATCCTGTCCCGTGGAAACTGTGGACTCTCTACGTCTGTGACTCGCTACCTCGTGGCTATGGCAACAGCAGATCTACTGGTGGCAATCCTCGACTTGATATGGAGACATATACCTGTTGTTTATCCAGAAGACTTCATGTTCCTGGATTATATAGGTGTGTGTAACATTCACGCTGTCCTTCTTTATGCTGTCACTGACTGTTCTGTCTGGTTCACCGTGGCATTCACGTTCGATCGATTTGTGGCTATTGCTTGCCAGAAGCTGAAAACGAAATATTGCAGAAAGAAAACAGTAATTTTAGTCATTGGAGCAGTGACGTTGTTGAGCTGTTTAAATAACTCCACCTGGTATTTTATGTATAACAGTAAGTATACATTTGGCAATTATCCTATGTTTTGTGGTATGTCTGTCTCTGATCCTAATTTAATGCTATGGGTTGCAATTGAAGTTGTTCATTACATTCTCACACCCTGTGTCCCATTTGCACTGATTCTTCTCCTCAACATTTTCACCGTAAGACACATTTTAGTGAGCAGCCGAGCCCGCAGGAGACTCCGGGCTCACATGAATGGGGAAAATCCGAGAGACACTGAGATGGAGAGCCGAAGAAAATCCATAATTTTACTTTTTGCTATTTCTGTCAATTTCATTCTGCTGTGGGCAGTGTTCACTGTGAACACTTTAGTTAAGCGGATCCGTGACCTGAGTAGGACTTTCCCTTTGCTTCCGCACTTCCAAGAAATTGGCTTCATTCTCCAGATGCTGAGTTGCTGCACGAACACTGGGATCTATGCCGTGACACAGGCTAGGTTCAGAGAACAGTTCAAGAATATGGTGATCTTCCCTTTCACTCTAATTTTTAACCTACTGCGAAAATTCAAGCACTAAACATTAGCAAGCAATGAATCTGAATGTTACACTCTATTGTTCTCATGCATTTTCCAAGAAATTTTTATTTTATATCCATTCAGTGAACCACTGTGTTTACACTAACTTTGGCATACACCAGAAATTTTGTTCAGTACCGGGACCCGAAGGAGTGCAGTCATCGAGTTGTTGCCTTATAATGATAGCGTCATACAGCAGGTAAACAGACCCTTCAATCCTACTCGGCCACGCTAACAGCATATCCTTAACTGTCTCGTACATTTTGCCAGCAACTTGTCCATACTATTCTAAATCCTTCCTGTTTTCTAGATGCTTTTTAAATGTTTTAAGTAACCACCCGTGAAACATTCTTTAACAGCTTGTCCCATATACACGCCATCCTCTACATAAGTATGATACACTTCAAAAAACGTTTTAGATCTTTCCCTTCTCACCTTGAACCTTTGCCCTCTTGTTTCTGATTCACCTACGCTTGGGAAAACATAGCTTGGCTGATCACTTTAAACAGGCCCAGCATGACTTTGTTAATATCCATAAGCGTCCCTCTCAGACCTGATGCTCAGGAGAAAATAACCCTTAACCGATTCGAACTTACCCTGCAACTCAAACTCTCGAAACTTGGACAAAATTCTTGTCAATCATTTCTCAATACTTTTAAGATTAACGGCAGAGCGAAGCACAACTCTGTGGCAATGCCAATGGTGGAATGGTTGAATCAAGCTTGTTTCTCATTTGGGGTGTTTGTTGATATTGGGAGAATTTATGTGTAACGTGGGATTGGTGGTTGTTTGGTGCTGCAGTTCGAGAACAGAGCAGATGACGGGAAAGAGAAGTTACAAATGCATCATTTGTGAGTCACATGCAATGGCAAGTTTTGTAGCACCGTGGACCATGCTTTGACACGACATATTAGATGTTGCAAACTCATGAACAATCTAATATTTTTACTAATATATGTTTCACAACTGATATAAAGTAAAATGAAGAAATGAATGCAATATCCTCAAGTGTATCGGTAACAAATATTTACTCAGAGTGTGAACTGTGGGAAGGATGTTATGGTGCTACACTGTGATTTAGACATGTCAAGTGCATGGCAGATTATTGTCACTACGTGCGTGGTTATTCATTTTGCCATCAAAAGTAGAAAGGCAGATTGTTACAGGAATGGTGTTCGATTAGAAAGATGGTGTGAGGTGTACAATGAGGCCTCTGTGTCTGAATCTGTGGC